>NW_019417216.1:65593-94542 GCF_000390285.2 Anoplophora glabripennis
ATATATTTTTTTACACCATCAGAAAGTAGAGATTTCAACGAAGAAAAAGCCCACCGACGTTTTTAAAAAAGCAGATATTTTGACGTGAGAATTTTCGATTGAAAATTAGGGTGCTTTTTCGATATTAAGTAAAAATAAGGTGAAAAAATAAATATTTCAAATCAAAAAAATTACAGCGTGTTTGGGACATAAATAGGTAAGTTTTCACCAAATTTCGTGAAAAAAAAATTTGTAAAAGATAAAAATAAACCAAAAACTTGGTTATTTGAATTTTTCACATAAATTTTGAGGTTATGTAAAAAAAGTGTAAATACAAAAGTTGTAGATCTTTTTATTACCTACAACTTTGCCATAAGACTTGTAGTTTTTCCGGAAATCAAGATAAACCGTTTTTTACCCTTAAAAACTCACCCCCTTCCCCTTCCCGACCTAAGATAGCCCGTAAATTATTTTTCTTTTCATTTCTGTTATATTCTCTTCCTTTTCCAATGGGTTTCATTCTACTATAATTTTTTTTTTCACTTTCTACCATTTTTGAAGGCTTAAGCACTGGTCTAATATGTTCTGCGCATGCATTAAACATATTATTTATTTTTGTCCATATTCTGAACCTCAATCTCAATGGTTGCTCACGTGATCGAATGACGCAATACTTTACGTCAAATTTGCACTAGGAATTTGTGAAATAGAATCTGTTATTCAAGTTTGGACAAGCATTTTGGTTACACCCTGCATAAATATATGTATTCTTTAAATATTTAATCTAGGGTAAATCTAGACAAAACATTTTTACTAAGGAATTTCAAGGTAATTCAGTTGGTAAGACGGGGACAAAGAGAGAGAGAGAACATGTATGTGTGTGTGTGTGTGGATTAGAAAAGTCCAGTGTAATTCTACAATTCCTATCAGATAAGAATTCTTTAATATTACCAAACCTCCAAGCATCAAGTTTCACGCTCATTTTTCTCAATTTAGTCCCCATTCAAGCGAATTTATTCATTATTGATGTTTTAAAAAATTAATAACTCTCATACTAAATGGTCAATTATATTTTTTTATACGGAAAAAATAAAAAAAAAAATATTCTACGCATACAAAAATTTGTGCGTAAACGGCTTATGAGAAATATAACGAATCCCTATCTCCTACGTGTTAATTCTTCAAACATTGAAAATTAATTTCTAAAAAACGAAATGGTCAATCGATTTAAAATTTAAATATGTTATTCAGAACTGCTTTAACTATTGAACTAAAAATTTGCGTACGTGTCTTAAGCTTAAATTTTCTTCGAAGGAACTATCTTAATATTAATGATAATATATAGTATATTATCATTAAATTAAACTTGAAAATTAATATTCACATAGTAACATAACAAACATTTTGACTTTACAAACTATCAATTTGTAGTAAAACGGTAAATGAATTATTTTCGTTTAAAATAATGTTTATATAAAAAAGCGGTACAATAACTTTATCTTTTCCCACAACTTTTTGAAAATAACCGAAATCCTTCTGTTGAGACCCCAATGATCTCTGTTTGATGGATTATTACTGACCCTTTGTATTAATAACCAATTATTTCTTAAATATATATTTTTAATTTATTAACGATACATGTGGAAAAATGGTTGACAGCAACTGTCATAATTAAACAACGATAATTGAATTAGGAATATCACGGTGCACTACTACATTCTGAACATTCCCCCAGCCTTGAAGAATCTGGAAGACCTTCAATCAAGTAATATTCCTAAACATTTCAAATATGGAATATAAGTTTACAGCAGTGAACAACTAAGAGTAAAGTACATATTCGAATGAATTGAAACCTTTGACAATCGACACCTCAATAAATATACATATATGAGGAAAGGTACCTAATGTGTAAGACCATTAATTGCTACTATTCACTTCATTCACTCGCGTACCTTCAATAGGTAATGGACAAAGTTTAGCAAATGAGCGGTAATCCAGTAACTTTGTCGCCTGAAAGTATGGGGTAGTATGCGTCAAATCCGGTAGTTCTGATTTTTTGCAGACTTGTTTATGATGTTGGCCTAATGAATAATCCAAGTTTGTGACCTCGAGCGCCGAACGCAACTTTGTCAAAAATCGAAAAAACCGCGAAAAAATCGTTTTTTTTTCCAATTTTGGCGATTATAACCCTAAAGGACTAGTTTTTGAAAAAACTACAATATGATACTAGAACTGTCTCTGTAGACCCAATAGTTTCCGAGATTAAGCCTTTCAAACCTTATCATTTTTTTCGAACTTCGCAATTTTTTGCAATATTTTAGACGTCACTCCAACAACTCTAGCGGGATGAAGTTCCAATTACCTCCGACGGACTGTGCTAGTATTGCTCGTGTAAAGTCACGAATGCGACTCACCTGTAGTACGTTTTTAACCTTCCCTATTTTAATTTTTTTTTTCATTTTAGTTGTTGACTGGCCTGCTGCCCATAACGTGAGTGTCGTTTGAACTCAAAATCTACAGAATGTCTGATCCCAGTCCCAGCGTGGGTTTGTGTTTTATATGTAAGGAGACTTTAAGTGAAGGTCAAGTGCGCCTAGTGAAGGAAAGAGGTGTAAAAACCCTTCTTGCGTCGAGCATTTCCCTTTAAGAACATAGAAAATCAGCGTTTATTGAAGGGTGTAAATGAGATATATGTGCACAGTGCTTGTCAGATAAAATGCAACAATCCGAAGTTGATCAAAGCAGCTGTTAGCGGTGGAAAATCAACTATTACGCCATCAAGGGCCACGAGATCAGTCTCAGAGCAGTTCAATTTCAGAGAATACTGTTGTCTATGTGGAGACAAAATAACTGAAGAGTTCCTTGTGGCAGAAAGGAAGAAGAAGCCAGAAAAATGGAACAATGTCATTACTGAGGAAAAGTTGTCTCTCAGTGCAACAATTTTGAAAGCAGCTGAGAAACGTGGGCTCTTAAAATAAAAGAGCGTATATCTGAGAACACAGATTTGGTAGCCCTTGATGCCAGATATCACCGGTTTTGCCAAACAAAGCTGTACCAGGCACCACCAACAGGAAAGTCCAGGGGAAATCGTCGGCATCCCACAGTTGATGAGGCCATGGAAAAGATTTATTTATTTCTGGAAGAGAACAGTGAGGAGTGTCAGTTCTCTCTAGATGAACTCATGGACCAGATAGAAGGAGAACGACCTCAACTACGAACAGTCAAAAATCGCTTGTTTGCAAAGTATGGGGAGGACATTGTGATCGTTGAGAGACCCTTCAAACACACGACTGTTTGTTTTAAAAACACAGGTCACAAAATTCTCACCAGTACATGGTATGACAGTAGAAGTTCAGATCCTCAAGCAGAAAGACTACGCGTGGTGAAAGCAGCTGCTGAAGTCATACGAGAGGATATACGGTCGCAAGTGTACGACACAACACAATTCACACCATCCGACGACTTCTTCCAGAATGTAAATTCAGTTATCCCTGATTCTTTGAAACTGTTGCTCGAAGCAGTAATTTTAAAAGACAAACGAAGCTGCTTGGATTCCTATAGAAAGAAGTGCGTTTCTCTTGCACATTCAATAATATCGGCAGTCAGGCCTCGCTCGTTCATTAAAATGCTCATCAGTCTGCAGGCACTGGTGCGGGGCCTCTTGTGACAATATACCTGATGTTGCAATAGTAGAAAACCCAGAAGGCGACGATCTGTCCGATGTCGAAATGGAGGATGACTTGTGGGCACAAGACGTCGACGATTCATCACCATCCCCTAATGGGGATATGCCATTCCAATACGTCGATCCAGATACGGACGAACCTCAACCGGGACCTTCCAGGAGGGCTAAATTAATTTAATTTTTTGATTTTGAATATTACTCAATTTCCTAACAAATAAACTTATTAACTTTTGTTGTACTTATCTTTTTTAGTTCATTATGCGTAGCTTAGCTTAAACATCATCGTTCACACTTCTCATTTTCTTTTTTAACATCCCATCATAAAAGTACAGGGCTTCGATAGTATAATCAGGGTCAAAATTCGTTCCCAACGACAGAATTGCAAAAAATTGCGAAGTTCGAAAAAAATGATAAGCTTTGAATGGCTTAATCTCGGAAACTATTGGGTCTACAGAGACAGTTCTAGTATCATATTGTAGCAAATTTAGTCTACTTTAAAAACGTCCTAAGAAAGTTTTTTCAAAAACTAGTCCTTTAGGGTTATAATCGCCAAAATTTGAAAAAATTTCGATTTTTGACAAAGTTGCGTTCGGCGCTCGAGGTCACAAACTTGGATTATTCATTAGGCCAACATCATAAACAAGTCTGCAAAAAATCAGAACTACCGGATTTGACGCATGCTGTGATGTATAAAGTTACTGGACTATCACAACACTTTGTTGAGTTTTTACACTTGCCACTCGTATATTTCCATCAGGTCCCGGATGAATATTAACTATTCTGCCCAAGCTCCATTTTAAAGGTGGTAAGTTATCGTCTTTCAGGAGAACTAACTGCCCAGTAGACAAAGTGCTTTGATCAGACTTCCACTTGGTGCGAGTTTGAAGTTCAGCGATATATTCTCGGGACCATCGAGACCAGAAATGTTGATACAATTTTTGGATATATTGGAACCTTGAAAGTCTGTTATCTTGAATATCCTTGACGTCTGGGTCAGGAAGTGATGTAAGTCGTTTACCAATGAGGAAATGAGATGGGGTGAGGGCATCCAAATCACTTGGGTCACAGGACAAGGGAGTAATTGGTCTTGAGTTCAGGACTGCTTCAATTTGTGTTAATAAAGTGCAAAATTCTTCAAAAACCAAAGAAGCATTTGCCATTACTCTTTTCAAATGAAATTTGGAGGCTTTAACTCCCGCCTCCCATAACCCACCGAAATGTGGGGAATGGGCAGGTATGAACTGCCATATAATACCCTCATTTTCGAATACATTAATTAAATACTGTGTTTGTTTCTCAAGGAAACTAGCTAATTGTTCTAATTCTACATTTGCGCCTACAAAATTTCGCCCATTATCTGAAAAAACATATTGCGGTTTACCTTGTCGAGAAGCAAACCTTCGAAAAGTAGCAATGAATGCTTCCGTTCCAATTCTAGATGGATTGCCTTTGTTGAAAAGCATACAAATAGAGCTACGTAACATTTCGATAGCTTTGCTCCACGACCCGGTTTTGATTTAATCATAAATGGACCAGCATAATCGATTCCCGTTGTATCAAAAGGAGGCATTGGACGAACACGCAATTCTGGCAATATACCCATGATTGGTGATTTGCTGACAGGTTTTGCACGAAAACATTTAATGCATTTGTGGACTGTATTCCTTGCTAAATTTCGTCCTCCTAGTGGCCAATAATTCTCTCGAATCGATGATAATAGTAATTGAGGTCCTGCATGAGTTTAACATGTTCGAATGAAAATATCAGTACTGTCAATGGATGTTTTGCAGAAATAATCGCGGGATGCTCATTCTCGAATTTAAATTCAGACAACTGGAGTCTACCACCAACTCTAATTATACCTTCACTATCCAAAAAGGGAGCCAATCCAATCAAACATCCTGTAGATTTTAAACATTTGTTATTTTGCAAGTCTTTTATTTCTTGTGGAAAACATTGTTTTTGAGATATTTTAATCAATACCTTCATTGCCATATTTAACTCAATTACAGTTAAATGACCACCCTGACGATGTAATTTTGCCTTACAATTTGTCATAAATCGAAGAACATATGCAACAGTACGCTTCAACCTAGAAAGATTTGAAAACCTACTGAAATCAATATCTGGAATGTAAGTGCTCGTATGAAATGACATTTCAGATTTTTTTAGCTCAGGTAAATCTTGTACTACCCTAAAACCAGATTTTGGCCACAAGCTTTCATCTATTGAGAGCCAATCAGGCCCATGCCACCACATTTTACAATTAATCAAATCTTCAGAACTTAACCCTCGGGACAGAATATCAGCTGGGTTATTCTCAGATCGAATGTGACGCCATTGATTTAAATCAGTGAGAGACTGAATTTGTGATACACGATTGCTAATGAACGTTTGCAACAAGTTCGAAGAAGTAACTATCCAACTCAAAACAATCGAAGAATCACACCACAAATATACTTCATTAAATTTGAAAGTTGTAGATGTTTTCACCTTTTGTACAAGTTGTGCCAGAACCAATGCACCACAAAGCTCAAGTCGAGGAGTTGTCAATGTTTTCATTGGTGCTACTTTGGATTTGGCCATTAACAGAAAAGTTTTAATTTGTCCATCGTTTCTAATGTTACGTACATATAAACCATACGCATCATTTGAGGCATCAGAGAACCCATGGAGTTATAACCTGACTGCTTCCGCACAAATTACCTGCCTTGGAACCTTTAAATCATTCAACACCTTGTAATGAACCAGTATTGATGTCATGTTTTGTGTAAGGGTTTCGCTATTTATTTATTTAATTAGCTTAATTGGCAAGAGCAATTATTATCCGCGAGTCGAGCTGAACAGTCCGTTTGCCCCACTCTGACGAGTGCCGCGCGCATAATCCCACCAAGACTCCTAGTCAGTTAAGGGGGGATTGAGGAAATAAAACAACCGTGCCTGGACGAAAACAGGCAGTTCAGATTCAGATCCTGAACTCGAAGAGCTCCAGCTCCAGACCTGAGGACCACCCCGAGGACCTGAAACCGACCCAGAGACCGCCATCCGAACCGAAGGAGTTAGCCACCAGGAGCAGCGACCTGGAATAAGTAAGCAAATTGTATTTCCCGATTTTTACTTGTCCTGTATTGGCATATGTCCTGCCGAGTTTTGAACTCTATTTGAACTAAGTGCTGAACGGTACGGCGGCGGCGTTATCAGGCAGAGGTTGACTGTGCATAACATCGCCTTCGTTTTGAGGAACGTAGCTAGGGCACTGAAACCGCTGGTTGACTGTGCATAACATCGCCAGTGGAAGACGTTAGGTGCTGGCCAGACCGTGACTGATAGACCTAGGAAGTTGGCTGTGCATAACACCGCTTTCAGGAGACAACTGTCGTATACAGTACATGGTGCGGCAGCGGCGTTGTCTGGCGGCGGGTTGACTGTGCATAACATCGCCCTCGTTTTGAGGAACGTTGTTGGGTACCTTGACTGAAACTGCTGTTGACTGTGCCAGCGGAAGACGTTAAGTGCCAGCCGTACCGACGGATAGAGTTGGCTGTGCATAACACCGCTTCCAGGAGAAATCTGTCACCGGCCGCGCGTCCGAACGTGCACTCGAATAGACTTTGCCTCCCGTCAACCAAAATATTCCTGTACCTGATCACCGTTTGCTTATTTATGCCATTTGTGTACTGCTTGCTTCACTTTCTCCTTGGCTGGTATTAACTCCGCATAATTTTTCGTTGCTTTGCTAGAAACCGCCGACGATATTTATTTGTAGAATTAGAGTAGCCCGTAATTTATTTTTCTTCGTTTCAGAACCATTCGGAATCAGCATAGTTATTGATTATTTACTACTCTGATTTGCTAACTTGCTTTTCCTTTCTAGCACCGACCGCAACTAAAACCGATTATTGATTTATGGCGTACCGTTTTCTTAAAGCATTAGATTGTNGCAAGTCTTTTATTTCTTGTGGAAAACATTGTTTTTGAGATATTTTAATCAATACCTTCATTGCCATATTTAACTCAATTACAGTTAAATGACCACCCTGACGATGTAATTTTGCCTTACAATTTGTCATAAATCGAAGAACATATGCAACAGTACGCTTCAACCTAGAAAGATTTGAAAACCTACTGAAATCAATATCTGGAATGTAAGTCCTCGTATGAAATGACATTTCAGATTTTTTTAGCTCAGGTAAATCTTGTACTACCCTAAAACCAGATTTTGGCCACAAGCTTTCATCTATTGAGAGCCAATCAGGCCCATGCCACCACATTTTACAATTAATCAAATCTTCAGAACTTAACCCTCGGGACAGAATATCAGCTGGGTTATTCTCAGATCGAACATGACGCCATTGATTTAAATCAGTGAGAGACTGAATTTGTGATACACGATTGCTAATGAACGTTTGCAACAAGTTCGAAGAAGTAACTATCCAACTCAAAACAATCGAAGAATCACACCACAAATATACTTCATTAAATTTGAAAGTTGTAGATGTTTTCACCTTTTGTACAAGTTGTGCCAGAACCAATGCACCACAAAGCTCAAGTCGAGGAGTTGTCAATGTTTTCATTGGCGCTACTTTGGATTTGGCCATTAACAGAAAAGTTTTAATTTGTCCATCGTTTCTAATGTTACGTACATATAAACAGGATCCATACGCATCATTTGAGGCATCAGAGAACCCATGGAGTTCTAACCTGACTGCTTCCGCACAAATTACTTGCCTTGGAACCTTTAAATCATTCAACACCTGAAGTTCTGCTCTACACCGTCGCCATTTCCTTTCAATATCAGCTGGCAGTGAATCATCCCATGACAATTTTTCAGCCCATAATCGTTGAAGGATTATTTTTGCGGATATAATAACAGGACTCAACAAACCCAGTGGATCAAATATCCGAGAAATATCTGATAGTACCAAACGTTTTGTTATACGAAATGTAGACGAGACTTGTATCTTATACATTAAGACATCTTTACTAGACGACCAATACAAACCCAATGTTCTTATTTCATCCTTTCCTCCAAATTGCACATTTACTGACTGATTGCTTATTCCAGAAATCTTTTCAACAACATCAGGCTTATTTGAAATCCATTTACGGAGCTCAAAGCAACCAGAACGTAATATCTCATCTACTTTCTGACAAACATTCACCACTTCTTCTATTGATTGACCACCGGTCAGTAGATCATCAACATAAAAATCACGAAGGATAATATTTGAGGCCTTTGAAAACTTATCCAGATTGTCATAACCTAGCTGTTTTAAGCACCTAACTGCTAAAAATGCGGCAGAAGCAGTTCCATATGTTACAGTATTCAATGTATACGTATGCCATTCCTCATTTGAATTTGGTCTCCACAAGATTTTTTGAAGAGACCGTTGAGATGGATGAACTTCGACCATTCGATACATTTTTGTAATGTCAGTACGTACTATGATATTGTGCTGCCGAAATCTTAACACAATAGGCAATAGATCCTCCTGAATTTTGGGACCTACATATTGAAGGTCATTTAATGAAATTCCTGTGTCAGTTGGGGCTGACCCATTAAAAACAACTCGCAGTTTTGTGGTCGAACTATTCTCATTCAACACCCCATGGTGAGGAAAGTAATATGAAACCGTATCATTTGAAGAATCAAAATCTAACTTTGACATATGTCCCATAACTTCATACTCTTTCATAAATGCCAGATACATTTCTTTTAAAGTAGGATTTTTTTCTAGCTTTCTTTCCAGTGCAAATAATCTAGACAATGCATACCGTTTTGAATCTCCTAATCTTTCAATAGAGTCTTTAAATGGAATTTTTACTGAAAACCTACCAGAACTATTACGTGTAGTTGAACTTTTGAAAATTTCTTCACAGAGTTTGTCATCTCCTGAAAGAATTGGATCGCCAGAAGAGGGTTCCTCCAATTCTCAGAATTTTGCCAACTGTTCCTGAATATTCACATTTAAATTACACCGTAGCCTAGAATCTTGATTAACACACATTTTACCAGAAACAACCCATCCACACCGGGTCTTCTGAAGAATTGGCATGTTTTTTCCCAATTGAACTTGCCCAATGCATAACAATTCATAGAATAAGGGAGCACCAATTAACATATCAATGGAATTAGGCTTATAGAAAGTAGGATCTGCTAGTTTCAAATGTTGTGGAATCTTTAGGTTAGAAATGTTGACATATTGACTTGGAATGTTCTCACTAATTCTCGGAGCAACTAAACATGAGATTGATTTCTCAAAGGCATTATGGAGTGATTGAAGTGTTACTTCACACTTGAATTGGATCTCTGACACCACCTGACTCACACCCACAATTGATACTTTACAATCTCTTTTATTTATTCCTAATTTATTACAGCACTCATCAGTGATCAAATTAGACTGTGATCCGGAATCTAATAAAATACGACAAGCATGAGGATACCCTTTAGAATCCAGAATCTGAACAATTGCTGTCGATAACAATACCTCACACATTTGATTACATTCTGATGAAGCCATTACCACAGAAGAACTTTGAGTTGAACTAAGGATAGGCGTTGTCAACTCCATCCCACTTGCCTCCTGAGACTGCCCATTGGATCCCTCTGCAACCAAGGGTTTCTTGTTATAGTGCAACAACGTGTGGTGTCGTGCTTTACATTTTTTACACCCTACAGAATTACTTGCTTGTTCAAATCTATTTTAAACACTAAGGTTAAGAAAATCAGCACAATTATTTATGTAGTGATTGTCTTTGCAATAACTACATGATTGATTGTTTGCTACAAAAGCCTGTGATTTAGAAGTGACTCTATGTTTAGTTTGTTTATTACCTTCCAATGACTAACAATTCAGCTATATTTTTAAGGAAAACTTTAAATTCTTCTAAAGTTGGGAGCTTATCCCTAGCTTTAGTTTTTTCCCATTCGCGATAAGTAACCGGATCAAATTTACTGGTTACCAGAAAAATAATCATGACATCCCACGTTTCAGTACTTTGACCTAATGTATTTAAAGATCTTAAATGTTTAACCATAGAATCTGATAATTTCCGTAATTCTATTGCAGATTCCCGAGTTAATGTAGGTAATGAAAATAATAACTTTATATGATTATTAATTAAGTAACTTGTGTTATTATAACGCTCACACAACAAATCCCATGCCGTTTTATAGTTCGCTGCAGAAAATTCCAGTGAGTGAATTGCCTCTTTTGCATCTCCCTCCAATGCACCTCTTAAAAAATGAAATTTTTCAATTTCAGCGATAGATTTATTATTATGAATAAGAGACACATACGTATCACGAAATTCTAACCAATGCTCATATTGACCTTTATATTTTGGAACTGGTGCTGTTTGCATAGTTACAGAATTTACAGCACCAGGTTCTACCATATTGCTGCCATTATGACTAACCACTTCCTCTTTTTTACATTCAGATAGCAATCTTTTACATTGAGTTATCGCTTTGTAATATGCAGTTTCAAATAATTCGCGTTCTTTTAATTGTTCATCAAAATTCTCATGACTTACCTCAATTAAGGTCTGTACCTCATTAAAC
The DNA here is from genome assembly GCF_000390285.2 of Anoplophora glabripennis. NCBI lineage: Eukaryota > Metazoa > Arthropoda > Insecta > Coleoptera > Cerambycidae > Anoplophora > Anoplophora glabripennis. Next base: position 76,825 of record NW_019417216.1, read on the forward strand.
TCTAACCAAACAGTATTTAATTTGTATAAACGCGATTCCAATTCGATTAAAGTATTTACATCAACAACATTAGCTTGACTTGTAGATAATTGTTGAACAATACCTTCCAAATAATTTTTAAAAAGAGTAAGGCGTGATTTAATAGAACCTATCTTTCTAACCAACATTTTTAAATCTTCCGTCATTTTGATAAGACTAAACAATAACCAGTTGAGATAATAAAGTATTAATTTAAATAGTTTACCAACTTTTTCAACTAACACAAATCAACCAGCCTGTTACTACTACTATCCTATAATCTGCCACAATATATCCAAAGGTCTGCCGACGTCGCTGCTACTGTCCAACTTCTCCAATTCGTTTTCCTGCGATGCCACTCCGAATATTACTACACTTATTCGTCTCAATATAAGGGCCAAATGTTTACCAAACCACGCTAATCACAAATCCTGCTCGATTGGACCAAATGTTGAGACCCCAATGATCTCTGTTTGATGGATTATTACTGACCCTTTGTATAAATAACCAATTATTTCTTAAATATATTTCTAATTTATTGACGATACATGTGGAAAAAATTGTTGAAAACAACATCATAATTAAACAACGATAATTGAATTAGGAATATCACGGTGCACTACTACATTCTGAACACCTTCATAACTGCATCATTAATTAAATTAATGATTTAACTTGTTCTATTTTGTCATTTTACCCATACGACATAGATGTGAGAGAAAAGTGTCTGAAGTTGAAATAAAAACTAAATATCGGGAATTATTATTTTTGCTCCACTTTTAGTCCAATACACAGCGATCTTAAAGTTTTTCTTATGTCATGTTTGAGAAAAAAAAATCAGCAATGAAAAAATATTCTACATCTCTTCCTTTTCCTAACAATTCTTTAAGTAAACGCAACAAATATTTAACTTATACTTTGTAACTAATATTCCATCCGACGGCATTTCTTCTCCATACTTATAGTGTATTTTTTATAAAAAAATATATGTAATTGTCTTTAAATGACACACTCCTATAACTAAGGTATATATGAGGGGTCGAATTTACCATTCAGTAACAATCTGACAACAATTCAATTCTCCCGTTTTCTCTTTGAATATAAAATTTAACATTGATCAGACAACTCGTATATAAGTTACAAGAGTTGTGCTATTAAAAAAAACATCCGGTAGATGTACAAATATGCACATATCTGTCGCCTGGATTTTGTATACGTGGCTAGTGCTTTTACGTTAGCTGGCGTCAGCGACACAGCTATTTATTTCAAACCGTTAGCGAAATATAAGGTATCTTGTGTTAATGCGCACGTTTTTTTTTTCAGTCAAGAGACCTGAGCGGAGCTGTGTTTGAATTTCCCGTCTTAAGATTTTGAAATTTCACACTAATAGCTGAAATATTTTTAGCATTGATATATTAACCGCAATGTTCTCGTATTTAAATGCTGCGGTGGTCTAGAGGTAACGGACTCGCTTTGGAATTCAAAGGTTCGGGGTTCGAATCTGATAGAGATTTTTTAAATTTAAATGACATTTGCAAACAACTTTAAATTTACTACCAACCCCAACTCTCATCTCCCCCTCCCTCCGATCTCTAATGCGCAAGCGTTTTTAAATATTTTTCTAGATTTTTTAATTTACCGCCAATTTTATTGCCGCGCTGTAATTGGTCGAGCAAGATTGAATTTTAAATTTACCGTCAACTCCACCTCTCTCCTCTCACCCTCCCTCGGATCTCTATTGCACAAGCGTTTGTGACGGTAGTTCCAAAATTTTGGGTGGCTATAGTGGAAAGGGGACGGATAATATCCACAATAGGGGTTGGCAGCTAGCTTCAGTGGAGATGGGCTGGGTAAAAAGCATAAAATCAAAAAAGTTTTAAGGCGCCACCCGTTTTTGCAACCCCGGATGTTACTTCTACCCTATAAGATGGTGGATTTTATTCGCCACAGTGCCTTCGTTGTTACCATACAAAAAACGGGAAAAAGGCAGGTCCACTAAAAATGATACCAAATACTTCTGACCTAGGTGTATATTACTATAAAATATTTCAATTGTCAGGGAATGACAAGTGATCGGTTAACTTCCTGCGCCAGTGGAACGCAACTGGTGCCTAGCGGGTAAATGCCACTGTTCACTGGCAGATGACTGACCGCCGAGTCAACCGTGTTTTGTGGCCGATGGCCGAGTAGGTTAAATGCGAGAATGATATTAAATCTACTATTTGTTGTTCTATGGTTGACTGTCAAAAGCGTCTTTGGGTTATGTTATATTGCATAATGCAAAATACCCAACAAAACCAGATAAAAATATTATAGAGTATACAATGAAATATCGGGTAAATAACCATCCGAATGGTACCTTTACTACAGCGCTGTACTACAGGCTTACACAGGTAACCCCCACGATTTGTTGAATATAATATATAACAACCCATATAAGTAATGACATCTGAAAGGTTACTTATAATCTAAGTTGCTTTAGGAATGCCTTGTCGGGTTGTACATAACTCAAAAGAAGTGTGGCACCCTAAGCCAATTTATACCACAAGAGTGAGTAAAGTAGGTACCTTTGTTGTAGGTCGGCCTTAAAAGTGAAATATTAGAAATTATCTTTTATGGGCACTTAGATCCAACTATCTCTGTTGCAAAAAATACCAAAACTCTAATTTTGCCCAATAATTAACCTTTAAAAATCCGCAAAATTTGCGCGAGGCCCAAGCATGGCAAGGAATATATAAAAAAGTTTTTTTTTTTATTTCAAAAATATCTTTAGCTTAGTACTTTAGGGGAATTTTTCCTTTGGCTAACCTGCTAACCTTGCCTTGACACAGAGCATAGAAAATTACAGAAAGTATATAAATCATGACAATGGTTCAGGTTAACAGTATTTTGAACCCTCACCTCTAACAACCTAAAATGAAACTGTTACACGTTTTTAAATATTCTAGATTTTTTAATTTACAGCCAATTTTATTACCGCGTAATATATCGAGTTACAGTTTATGCTAGCGTGGCAGTATTAAAGGAAATAGACTATCAAGTTACAATTTTTACTAACACTGCAAATTTTTTGAAGAAGCCGCATGGTTAGAGCAGATTTACTTGCTAAGTAATGTTTTTCCACTAATATCTAATGTCAACATTCAAATACAGTGTGGATTAAGTCCATCTAGATCCTTCAGATCCGCAATAATTATAAGGAATGGTAATGGCAATAAATTATCATTTTCTACCTATGAATGGCAAACTCTCTTGGAGCTACTGGAACGTTTGAAAACAGATTTCTTCCAACCACCCCTGCAAGGCTGGCCTGGTGAGTATAAACCTGTGACTCATCGTTGTGGAGATTACACGACAGTTACCCAAGTAGTCTATGAAAATATGAAAATTAAGTAACATGTCTTTTATTTTTGATAACCTGGGTAACTTCCTGCATTCCAATAAGCTAATAACAACTTACACTAGTCAAGTTGCAATTTTTACTAACACTGCAATTATAAAGGAAATAATATATCAGGTTACAGCTTATGCTAAAAACAGGTCTGAACCAGTAGAAAACAGGTCTGAACCGGTAAAAAACAGGTCTGAAGCAGTAAAGAACAGGTCTGAATTAGTAGAAAACAGGTCAGAACCAGTAGAAAACAGGCCTGTAGCAGTAAAACTTTATTTTATAGTTAGAAATATGTTAACAAAACCTTTCATAGTAAATACGCGATCGATGATTATTATCTAAAATATTATAGTAAATGACACATCGTTAATTGTTTTCTGAAAGTGAGCTCTATCACTGGTCAAATCCATCCAATTTGATTTTCCTGCTTTTTCAAACCAGCCATCAGGGTCCATAAGTATACACGGTGATTCAGTCATAATGTCATTAATTTTAACCACGTTTTTGTAAGGCTTAATAAAGACAGAAAATTGGAAAAAAAATTTTTTTACTTGACTTTTAAAAATGAAGGAAATCAACCTATAACTCCCGCTAAGAGGGCGGCCCTGCCAGATGCCCGGATGCTTGGAAAATTTTGTAACGTAATGTCAAGAACAAATCGTCAGCTGAAGCGAACAGCGGTGCCAAGTTCACATCATAATCTGTGGTTCACATTTACTTAATCCGCTTTAGTGTACGGATACATATGTACGAAACCAATAAAATGCAAGTAAATAAAGTATCATGCTTCATTTTATTAAATAAATAATTTTAATAATTGTATAAACTTAGTGCAAAATGTTTTAACAAGCCTAACTTCTCGAAGTCAACTTTCGTTAAAAGAAAATAAATAAAGCAGAGGTATGTAGGCACACCGTATTTTATCAAATAAAAAAAGTCGGCACACTAAATACCCGAATATACAAAATACACTACACACGGTTACAAAACCATTACCTAACAATTTAAAGCATTTATTCAAATCTACCATATCTCCCGCATTTTTCCCGCAAAGGAGTTAATATAACACATTTTCAAAAAGTTCAAGCATTAGAAGCAGCTGATTACCCCAATCGTCTTGAATTTTGCAATTGGTTCCTAAGTGCAGCAGAACTTTATTAACAAAGTGCTCTGGACGGATGATGCTGTTTTACTCGTGCTGGCATTTTAAACAGGTAAAAAACATAAGTATTGCTTTCTCAAAAACAATAAGTGCCTACACACCGCATAATTATAAAAAATAATTTATAGCATTTTAAATTATTATTGGCTGACGTGAGCAAACCGTTTATTTATTGTCTTTATATGAGCGAAAATATATAAATATGGCAACAGTGCATCTAGGGCGCCTTGTTCATATCGTAGCCGGCTGATATCAGCTGGTCTGTAACAGCCTGAAAAGGGGGTTAGGTAATGATTTGAAAATATTTTTTTCAGCTTAAATATGCATTTAAATTTTTTTTAATCACGCCATCGTATTATACTCATTTTTCTCTATCTGCTCTTAAAATTAATGACATTATGACTGAACAACCCTGTATAAGTTTTATTATTATCCAAGTTAAACACAACCCGCTTTTGATCACTCATTGTATCAGAAGAAATGCTAAAAAATCATCAACAACCCTACTACTAATAATAGATCCGTACATAAATAATACTTCTAGTCGGTACGAACGGTTATCAACCTATACCGAGCAGACGTCAGCCGCTGTGACGTAGCCGGCCGAAAGCTATGCCGATCCTGCTCCAGTCGCCATCTTGAATTGTGGAGCAGAATCGGCACAACTATTCTACTACTGTGAATAACATTGCCCTCGTTTTGACAAACGTTGTTTGGGCACATTAACTGAAACCGCTGGCTGGCTATGAATAACACCGCCAGTGTAAGATGTTAGGTGCTGGCCGTACCGTGACGAATAGACCCAGGAAGTTGAGTGTGAATAATACCGTGCACCTCGAATAGATTTTGCCTCCTGTCAACCAAACTATTCCTTTTTCCCCTTGGCTGGTATTAACTCCCCTTAATTTCTGTTGCTTTGCTAGAAACCGTTGATTAAATTTGAGTAGATTTAGAATAACACCTAATTACTATTTTCATTTTCAAAGACGTTAGGGAACAGGTATATACGTTGGTTATTAACTACTCTGATTTGTTAAATATTTTATTTCCAGCACGGACCGAAATTAAAACTGACTACTTGTTTATCACTTACCGATTTTTGATTATTAGATTGTTTATTAGTAAATAAACCTAATTTATATTATTGGATTTATTTTCAGCACCGAATAAACCTAGTAGCATATTAATTTCATTGTAAATTAGCGTCTGTAAGTCCGTAATAAATAAATTGCTCTAACCATGTTTATTTCTAGAACCGTTGGGGATTATTTTAATATTTAATAATTTCATAATAATAATAGTAAATAGAACTGACTTTATTTTTTATTGTTTCAATTTCTGTAGGCCTTAGTAATAGAAATAAATCTAGTAAATATATTTCCAGTTGTATTAATTTTAAATACGGATAAGATTGATAAAACTCCGATCAGTAAAAAGTCTTTCTATCTCTTTGCGATATACACTGATAAAGGAATTTGCACTACAGAAAACTACTTTTGGGTATTGTTACAATAAAGGAAATATAACAGACTCCTGGACTTAAACTTTCTTCACTATAGCTGCCCGAGTACTTACTCTAAACCGAGGTTAAGGTTCACGTGGAGTTTCCCCCACGTAAAAGATAGGGAAACTGGCGCCCGAGACTAACCGTACAAAAAGAGTATAATCCGGAGTACATTCCTGTGACGTCACTCACCGCCACCGGCTACCGAACACCACTGCCGACAAAATAGTAGTCAAGGCGCCCGAGCATATTGTAAATTATAATTCAAATTGCAAGTTAACAATCCGTTTAGAGTTGGTAGACCACCGGGGGCGTCAGGTACGTCACAAAATTGGCGCCCGAGCAGGGACCGTTATTTTCATTTATGTAAATACCGTTTAAATACTGTAATTTTCTTTTACTTAACTGTATAGAGACCGTTATTTTCTGTTGCCTAAATACTATTTGGGTACTGTTATTTTCTTTTGTTTAAATACTGTTTAGGGACCGTTATTTACTTTTGTGTAAATATAAATAAAAGCAATCACTTGCTTTTGTTACATAATCCAAGACCATTATTTTCCGTTAACGTTTAATTTAGAAAATTTGTTTCTAATTGTTGAAAGGCCTGTTATTGTTTATAAATTGAAAGACAAAAGTAAATATTTTCGAACCACGTTGATTCCGGTTAGATCATTTTCGCTATTAATTATTTAAGTTAAAACAAGACAGATTTGAGTTTGAAACTTGTATAACAATTAGTCAAATACCGAAAATAGTCAATGTTACCAAATTTTGCCTGAACCTGTTCTGAAGGCACGAGTGTTATAAAAATTATTATTTGCGCGAGTAGATTTGGAATCAAATATCCGAATATAATTAAATTCATACCAATTCGACTTTTCCCGAAAAAGTTAACAGCTAATTTTTCCGGAATTAATCGAGCTAGATGCCTAATATTCAAGACTAACTCTCGTAGAAGAATTTACTACCGATATCCGAAAATTTACGATTTTTGCCTAGTTCACCCGAAGCTTTCCTAGCTACAGGGGAAGCGTGAAAGATGTAATTTTCATCATTTTCAAGGGTGGAGAATCGATTGCGACAAGTTCCGAACAGATCCAACAAGTTACTTTCAAGATGTAACCGATAAATCGTTGGAAAACACGATTTAGGGAAAGTTTGACCAATAATTAGACGTGTAAATAGAGCACCGACACCAAATTTGACATTTTGCCTGGATTTTCACTCGGAGTTTTCCGGATTTAGTATTTGAGTGGGACAAGCGACCCCTCCCTTTTAAGTAAATCGAGGGTGTACAATCGATTTTTGATAGTTTTATTGCGATCCGAACTACCGTTTCCGAGATAGGTTATCCTTATCTGTTGATACCGACTTTTTATTGGAACGCAAAGCAAGAGTAAGCTGAACTTACACGCTCAAGAAAGATGAGCTAGTTAAAGAGCTAGACAAATTATTTTTAACCACAAAGGGAACACTACCGATACTAAGAAAGAGACCAGTGACATTTTTTAGAGAGGGTTATCCAAAGTCGGGGAAAAACCAGCCACAGTCGTCATCTTCCTCCGGACCTGATACAGAATCACCGCGTTTCCAGCCGAACATGGAATCAACTAGGAGGTCCGTTAAAAAATACTGCATAAGAGATGTATGTTACAAATTCCGAACTTGGAAATTACAGTTCAATGAGAAAACCGACGTCACCGAATTCTTGGAAAAATTGTACGAACTGCAAGAGAAAAGCGACAACAACCAGCCACGGTAGCGCAGTCGGTCGAGAGTGCGGTGGCAATCATTTTTCGGCCAGGCTTCCTATTCTGGTCCGGGTTCGATCCCCGGTGTCGGCAATGTTGATGGATAATGGGTGTTTGTCCGCGTTTTTTCAAGTGTAGCCCCCTTCCGTACAGCCTTTGGCTTTGGATTTGGGGGTTGTCTCATTTCTGTGGCGTGTTTTATGTTTATGTTTTATGTTTGAAGTTTTTCAAGCCAATCCACTGGCATGAAACCAAAATAACCGAGATTTATGGACCACATGGAGAGAATTTCCGACCGATTTTCACAAGAAAAGATGTTGCGTCGCTGATATGCGAATTTACTGCCAGATTACCGTCAGTATATACGTCAAAGTGACATTACGAGTACAGTAGAGCGCCGATTATCCGAAAGCCGGTCATCCGAAACGTCGGTTAACCGAAAGCGCTTCAGACGGTAAATTCGAAATTCGCGCCAACCCGACGTTCCATGTTCACCTATACACCTAACCTCAATTTGTGTCACTGACATCAGTGTCTCAAAACTTAAGCAAACAAACATGTTCGATTTTTTCTTTTAGGTTAATTTTGTACAGTACTGTTTTTTTTATCACATCTTAGTCAATGGACCAAAAAAGTTTACGTATGTGCAATCCCTACTTTAGGCTATATGTTTGTTTTATACTGTACATATGTAATACTCTAGTGTGTCATTAAAAATTATTACGGTGTAATGTATTTCCTGTCCAATAAACGTGTTTTCTTTGTATTCCACCCATCCCACTACCCTAACAAAGAAGTAGACGTTTTTCCAGAAATGTTCGGTTATCCGAAAAATCGATTATACGAACACCCTCTGAACCAATTACTTTGGATAATCGGCGCTCTACTGTACTAGTAATCTGGTAGCCCGCATAGACGAATTTGAGACTGAGAAAAGATCAACAAAGTAGCTGAGTACTGTACAGAGCTAAAATCCCGTTCCAACAAGTAGTAACACCGAATACCATATTAGCCAATAGGCAACGAGTAAACGTTCGTGGTTGATATCACTTGGAGTTTTTAATAAATGAAACAACGGTTTCCCAGTTAATACATCACTTACCTGATTTAACATCGTTAGAATGGATTTACTAAGTAATGCCATTTCTTTAAATATTAAAAAAGTTCGTAGGTCATCGCCGACAACACCGTGCACTCATATGGGAGAACTCTCCTTGCACTCTCCGAGGATGAAGAAACCCGACTAGAACAATTCCTGGATGAGGAATTACCCAGTTTTTCCAAGATAAAAGGTGCTACCAATCTACCTCAGAATCTCCGAATGCAGGTCATAATTAACCAAGAAATGGACAACATGTTGGAACAAGGGATAATAGAACCGTCATTTAGCCCTTGGAGTTCACCAGTATGATAATCCGGAAGAAGGATGGAAATCGAAGATTTTGCATCGACGGTAAGTGATGTCACCGAGAAAGATGCATATTTGCTGCCCTATATAAATGTCATCCTGAACAAACTACGCCGAGCCCCGTATATCTCTAGTATTGATTTAAAGCAGGGATACTGTCACCGGAAAGTAAACCTATCACCGCATTCACTGTCCCCGGACGAGGACTGTTTCAATTTAGAGTAATGCCGTTTGGACCACACTCTGCACCCGCTACGTTTCAGCGCTTATTAGACCGGATCATCAGCCCTTAATTAAAACCGCGTCATTTGCGCATTTTCTTTTAATTCTTCAGTCCGCTTTTTAGGTCGGCCGCTTCCTTCTTTTCTTGTTACACTGCCCATTTCACGAAAAACATTAACACAACGCTGAACTGCACTTTGAAAAATTTTGTACTCAACAACGCCGGGAAATTGATTTTGAAATTCTATGAAACATTCCTCAATAGAATACGTCCATATTCCATCAATCTTGCGTCCATTTCTAAAGTAGGACTCTATGATAAACACTTTTTGTTCTTGAGAAAACACCATTTTAAACGCTTTTTAAAACGAAAATATTCAAATTGATAGCGGCGATATAGCGCTTTGACAGATGACGTTTAAGTTCATTTGCTATACGCTACGCCCTACGTCCAAATTTTCAGAACCAACTTGACCACGTTTTTATTTGAACGCTCGTTATTTAAGAATATACCTTGTTCAAAATCTGAATCAAAATATTCAAGTAAGTTATACATTTTTTGGCCGTTTTATTAGTTTACCTGTAGTAAAGAAATATTATATATTCTTGAATTTCATTATTTTCCTTGTAATATTCAAAATATACAATTAAGTTATACATTTCTTTGGATGTTTTATTAGTTTACCTGCAACATAGTTGTTGTAGTGCTATAATTAAGAGCATGTATTGTTCAAAATCAGAATTAGTGTAAAGGAATAAGTTACATTTAAGAACAGCAAAAGCAANTATACTTTTGCGGCGAAAAGACATTTCGGTTTATACTTGCCTGTGTATAATCGGAATTAGTTGAGAATAAAATTGAATTTTAAATATTTTTAAATAAAGTGAAATTTTATAAGTTAGATAACTTTATTGTTCTGAATTCACAAGTGCTTCTTTTGTTGAGTGACTGTCCAGCGAAATTTGTCCCTGAGTCAACTCGACTGAAAACTAAGCGAGTGTTCAGACAAAATATATTTTTTTTCTGTGCAAAGTGCTTCCTTTGCCGAGTGACTGTTCAGCTAACTCTATTCATGAGTCAACTCGACTGAAATTCTTTAACGAGTGACTGTTTAGACGAAGTCTATTCATGAGTCAACTCGACTGAAATTCTTTAACGGGTGACTGTTTAGACGGATCTGTTCATGAGTCAACTCGGCTGAAATCGAGGCTATTGTTCAGATGCCAAAGGAAAATAATTTTCAACCTAGATTACGTGTAGAAAATCCATACCAGGTCCCTGTCGGTGTTGGACTCTCCGTAAATCAAAACGAAATAGATAGTTTAGTAAGCCAGTTAACAAATTCATTTATAAATACTCCTAGCAACTCAAATATGACTACTAATTCAAATATTAATGAAGCTAAAGCTTTCCTAGACGTGATACCGGTGTTTGACGGATCACAAACTAAACTCCAAACTTTTTGTAAATTATGCGATGACTTAATTAGAATTTTTAATATCCCCGAAAGACCCGATCGTATGATATATTTACTTGCGGGCATTAGATCAAAAATTACCGGACAAGCCGAAATAATTTTAAACCAACGATTAGAAATTGAAACTTGGGAACAAATAAAATATTTATTAGAACAAAATTTTGGAGATTGTAGAGATCTTCCTTGCCTTCAGCAAGATTTAATCCACATGCGTTATAATCCAAAAAGTGAATCCCTTCAGGAATTCGCTAATAGAATACAAAACCTCAGGTCGACATTATCGCAAAAATTAGTTCATTTAAATATAACAGCTGCAGAGAAACAAGCTTATCAAGTATGCAAGGCTCGCGCTAGACACGTACGTGGCAAACTTACCAGATAACTTACAGACAATGATACGTACAGCAGATAAAAATACGCTGGAAGACGCGATATCTTTTGTAAACAGAGAACTACAGTTTAATCAGTACAAAGAACAACTTAAGAAAAACATGTATCATATTCCCTCGACTTCTAATTCACCTAGGGCCCCTCAACGAAATTATAATCCAAATTTAAATTCAAGATTAAATCCAAATTTCAGATCTAATTTCCAAAATCAAAATTTTTCAAGACCTTTACCGCCCAGAAACCCAAATTTAAATCAAAATTATAATCGAAATCCACAGCCTTCAGGAACGTATCAAAATTATAAGACAAATTATTCAACTCCCATGTCTGGAGTTCAATCATTTGTAAACCAGATGCATAATACGAGGACAAATCAACAAAATTTTAGACATAAACCACCTAGACAAAATTTACCTAGAATTAATGAAAATTTTAATATTGAAGAACAAAATTTTGACCCTAACTTTGACCCAAACCAAGAATACTAAAATGAGCCGAATTTTGAAACAAATCAGGACGAAGATTACTACCAAAATTACGATCAAGATTTTTTTAATTCAGAAAACGATCAAAATTTTTGTTTGACCCAGCCTCAGGACAGCCAAATATAGTAGAAAATAATATTCACTTAGCAGCCCAATTGCCATACATCAAAATTTCGCAATTTCCTTATCCTCCTTTAAAACTTTTAATTGATACAGGTGCTTCCTATTCTATGTTACGACCTGATATAGAAAAAATCTGTCCAAACCAAATTTTCAATTTTTCAACTAAAGTAAAAACATTGTTAGGAAAATGTACCATTAAACAAAAGCTCAAATACCTGCATTTTCGGAATTTAATTCGAATCAAAATTTAGAAGTTCTATCTTACGATTTTCATAATTATTTCGATGGACTTATAGGCTATCATGACATGAAAAAATTTAATATGGTTATTGATCTACCTAGTAATAGGTTCATAGGACAAAATTTTAATATTCCCCTGTATTTACGAGACCCTTATGACATAACAAGAAGAGTGACTCTTGCTCCTAACGAATATTTAAAGACAACTATCCCAGTAGAAGTAAATTTCGGTGACGTTTTAATTCCTTTACAAAATTTAAATAGTTTAATACTCAGAGAAACAATAACTACCAGTGAAGACGGATATGCTCCGGTAGAACTTTTTCATCTAATGAAACAAAAACTTTTTATTTTCAAAACCCATTCCTTGCCAAAATATTGAAAATTTCGAAGTATATAATTTCCAAATTTCTCCTAACACAGAAAAATACAAAAAAGAGCAAATACCTGATTTACTAAGAACGGACCATTTATCTAAAGAAGAAAAACGACATTTAATTCCCCTTTGTAAAGACTACCACGACATTTTTTATTTCCCCGGTGATTCCCTTATATTTTCCAATCAAGTCAAACATCAGATAAAAACTGTGGATGAAATCCCTGTCCACGCCAAAACATATAGATACCCCGAAGTTCATAAACAGGAAGTCCAAAAACAAATTAATCAAATGCTACAAAATAATATCATTAGACCTTCAGATTCACCCTAGTCCAGTCCCATATGGATTGTACCCAAAAAATTTGATGCTTCTGGCAACAAAAAATGGCGACTTGTGGTAGATTACCGCAAAGTCAATGAAAAAACTGTTAGTGATAGATACCCCATTCCAAATATTACCGATAGTTTAGACAAATTAGGTCGATCACAATATTTCACAACTTTAGATTTAGCATCTGGTTTTCACCAGATAGAGATGTCTCCCGAATCAATCCCAAAGACAGCCTTCAATACTAACAACTGACATTACGAATACCTTAGAATGCCCTTCGGACTTAAAAACGCACCCGCTACCTTCCAGAGCGTCATGGACAATGTTCTCAAAGATCTACAAAACAAAATTTGCCTCGTCTATATGGACGATATTGTAATTTTTAGTACCTCCCTTCAGGAACACATTCAAAATTTAAAATTAGTATTTGAAGCTTTAAGAAAAGCAAATTTGAAAGTTCAGTTAGACAAGTCGGAATTCTTAAAACGAGAGACCACATTTTTAGGACATGTTATTACCCCTTCAGGAATAAAACCAAACCCGGATAAAATAAAATCGATTCAAAATTTTCCCATTCCTAAAACAGCTAAAGACATTAAATCATTTCTCGGACTAGTAGGCTTTTATCGTAAATTCATAAACAATTTTGCAAAAATAACGAAACCACTCACTCGATGTTTAAAAAAAGGAAACAAAATTGAACATTCACCAGAATTTTTAGAAGCAGTAAATTTATGTAAAAACATTTTATCAAATGAACCACTTTTAACTTTTCCAGATTTTTCAAAAACTTTCGTATTAACTACGGACGCATCCAATTTTGCGATCGGAGCCGTCCTATCTCAAAACGGTCATCCAATTTCTTACGCGAGTAGAACATTAAACCCGGCAGAAATAAATTACTCGACAATAGAGAAAGAATTACTAGCAATCGTTTGGGCAACCAAATATTTTAGGCCTTACTTATACGGTAGAAAATTTATAATTAATACGGATCATAAACCTCTTCAGTGGCTCTTCTCACTAAAAGACCCTCAGTCTAGATTAGTCCGTTGGAGACTAAAATTAGAAGAATTCGAATATGAAGTAAAATATATTAAAGGAAAAGAGAATAACGTAGCAGACGCTTTGTCCAGATTTCCCCCAGACATTAACATTCACCAACTTCAACCCTCAACTTCCCAAGCCTCAGACTTACCTATTTTAGATGACGAAACACTTTCCATGCTAGTTAATATAGACAGACCAAATACACCTATAGACGAAGAATTACTTAACGACATTTTAGGACAACTTCCTGAACCATCTCCTCCAGTATTACATATTCCTGAACCCGAAGATAACGAGACTATACACACTTCAATAGAAAACCCAGTAGCCGAATTACCCATAACCGAGCAACCCATAAATCATTTTAAACATCAGATATCCATTGCATTAAACCAAAACCTTGTCCAACCTTATTGGCATAGACAAACTAGACCATTCGACAAAAATTCTATCTTTATTTTATTTAATCCCCAANGAAAGTTTTTTTAACTATGCATACTGATATTAATTATCAATAATTTACTTACACAGTTGTTTAAAAAAAATATTCAAAACAGTTCTTTTCAGAACTAAAAAAAAAGTTCTTATTGTAACTAACATTACAAGCTTTTGCTTAGACGTTTTATTTACTAAAATATACACATACATTTTTACTCAAACTTAAATACACACGGGTACACACACTAGAACACACACACACATACACACACAGACACATTTTATAAATACGCACATTTATTTATTTCAATTAACAATCATCTACACATTTATCACACATTTTTATATACGCACAATTCACCAACAATTAACATAATGGCGTTCAGAAATATTATTTCTTGTTACGTATGTGATAGGCGATACATCCCACGTACAATGACTCGAATAGATAGAGATGAAAATGCTCATAAATGAGAAATCGCCATCCATAGGCGCGAAACAAATAATTTGCCCCCTTTAGAAGTAAATCCTGATACCAGGATTTGTGTTAACTGTAATCAATCAATTTCGAATGAAATACACCTTATATAACTCGATCCAGCTTGTTTAAGAATTAATGTTTTGACGCAAACTAGAAGTAGTTCTTGTGTTATTTGTAATGCAGTTGGTAATTTAAATACATTATCAAATGAATGCAAAGCTTATGTGTTTATTAAAAAAAAATATCTTTATACCTGAAAGTGTAAAATCATGTAGACATCACTTAGATGATAACGGGTACATTTTGCATCCATTACTAAATGGTCTAAGATTTATTAATAGGCCATATGTCATTCGAGGGCCCTTGTTACAAACTTTCTTAGAAAGCCTCCGTACGGTCGCCAATAGCTTTTCACGTTTTACTGATAAAAACGATTTTTCAGACGAAGAATTTAAAACATTTTTTTCTATTACGAAGCTTCAATTTCAAGATTTAATGACATTTTCTGATAGAGTACCATGTCAAGGTGGATATAGATATGTTAAAAAAAAGATGTACTACTTTTTTTTAAGTAAAATGCGTCAAGGGCTCTCAGATGAGTTTCTCGCTGTTATGTTTCAATATCCTACAAGCTAATCAGTAAGTTTAGCAATTGCTACTGTTAGACAATCACTCATGCAACGCTTTGTGCCCTCTAATTTAGGATTTAATGCTATCACGCGTGAACAGTACATCGAAAGACATGTTACAGAATTTTCCAACATACTATATAACCCTGAACCCCACATACCGCGAGTAATATCTATAATAGATGGGACCTACAGTTACATACCAAAAAGTACTAATTTTCGAGCTCTTCGACAAAGTTTTTGCCGTCATAAAGGGCGACATTTGGTAAAACCAGCACTTATAGTTGCTCCAGATGGATATATCCTAGAAGTACAAGGCCCATATTTTTCGGACTCAAGAAATAATGACGCAGCAATGTTGCGTAATGAATTTGAGAACGATATGGAAAGGATGCATGCATGGTTTCAAGAAGGAGACATACTTCTATTAGATAGAGGGTATCGTGATGCAATAGAATTATTAAATCAATTGGGTATTACTTGGAAAATGCCTGCACTTCTGGAACGAGACCAAAGGCAATTATCTACAGAACAAGCAAATGACTCGAGATTAATTACTAAGATAAGATGGGCAGTTGAGGCTAGAAATGGCCATATAAAATCAATTTTTAATTTCCTTGTTAAAAGAATTCAAATTCAACATGTTCCGAATTTAGGAGATTTTTATAAAATAGCTGCTGCATTCATTAATAGATATCACCCTCTACTTCAGATGGAAGGCGCTGATGCTGCTTTAGCTCATCAGTTCTTAGCAAAGGCTTAAGAACCAAACTTAGTCCAAGCTTTGGTCGAAGTAGAAAAACTTCATACAAGAAATGCTGAAAGGTGGGTACGTTTATCTGCTAATCAATTGAATGATTTTCCGATTTTAGACCTAGATTACTTAAAAGATATTACAACAGGTACATATCAATTAGGATTGGCACCATCCTACATTCAGGACAAACTTCAAAGGGATGGAGATAATGATGACGAGTTTCAACTGGATATGTTAAGAGATGAAGATCGAATCCCCATTCCTGGTTTAATGAGAGTAAGAGTATATTCGCGTCATCGGGGCTTAACTAAATATCAACTTTGGATATCATATAAGCCAGCACCTGAGGGTAACGATAATGAACCTGATGATATCCAGCCATTAATAAATGGGCATTACTGTTTGTGTAAATCAGGTGCCAAAACCCTTGGCACATGTGCTCACGTTGCATGCATACTGTGGTTTTTTGGGTATGCTCGTCATGAAGTAAACGTGCAATACCCTTCAACAAATCTGATTGAAACTGTTATGGATGCTGGAAACAGACCAGTACAACAACGAAATTAAAAATTATTGGTTTTAATATATATATACACACACACACAAACACAAATACACACACACACACACTTTTAAAAGTAACATCCTTATATATTTGATATTGTAGACTTACGTATATAATATCAAATATTATCCCATATATATATGAACAAATGGCCCTTTTAAGGGCCAAACGATGTGCAAAATCCGATCGTCTGACCTCCCCGCGGTGCACATTGGATTACGCTAATGGCGACGGTAGAAAAGTGAATTTAAGCATTACTAGAAGAGTAAAAGCCAAAGTTTCAATATTCAAAAATAATTGGGAATAAACTTTAACAATGATAAAAAGCATCAATGTATTTTTCTATTTGGAAATTCTTGGCTTACAGCTGTCCCCTATCAATCAGCTAACTGTCAAAATGCAATAATAAAGTCAAAAAGTTACTTTTTTTAAAAAGCTTTAAGTTGCTTAGATCACTGAGTTCAAAAGTGATGTCATAAACTTATATCATGTTTGATTTCTTATCCACAAAGTTAAGCACAAAAAATAAGTTACTTGCTCTATTATTGCATTTTGACAGTTAGTTGACAGCTTGTTGACAGCTGTAAGCTGATGACTACATAATTTTATATCATATTTATATTCACTTATCTAAAAAACTTGAAGTTATAAACAAAAAATAATTTTTTGACTTTATTACCGGACTTTGAAGAATTGTTGACAGCTAAATGACAGCTGCCGATAGTCATTGTTATTGATTTGATATCGTCTTTGAACTTATCGAACTAAAAAAAAAGAAAGATAAAACATAAAAAAACAAGTTTTTGGCTTTATTATAGCACATTGACAGCTATTTGACAGCTGCCAACTGTCAATTTTGAAAATCTAACAACAGATCTGAATTCAGCAACCTCAAAAATATAAACCTAGATAA
>NW_019417216.1:95588-117948 GCF_000390285.2 Anoplophora glabripennis
AAAAAACAAGTTTTTGGCTTTATTATAGCACATTGACAGCTATTTGACAGCTGCCAACTGTCAATTTTGAAAATCTAACAACAGATCTGAATTCAGCAACCTCAAAAATATAAACCTAGATAATAAAAAAAATGAAATAGGCTATTTCAAAAGTCTATACACACTGCGCATATACATAAATCCGTGGAGGATATTCGGAGCTTTAAAGCTCTGTACCGGCCAAACTATCCATTTTTGAGCTTTGTGGCCATTGAGACAATTGACCAGTATGATGAACTCTATCACATATCAAAAATTCAGCGAATTTGACCGGGACCCAATTTCCATAAGATTTGTGCGAGGTCCTTTGAAAGTTCAATTAGACAAGTCGGAATTCTTAAAACAAGAGACCACATTTTTAGGACATGTTATTACCCCATCAGGAATAAAACCAAACCCGGATAAAATAAAGTCAATTCAAAATTTTCCCGTTCCTAAAACAGCTTAAGTCATTTCTCGGACTAGTAGGCTTTTATCGTAAATTCATAAACAACTTTGCAAAAATAACGAAACCACTCACTCGATGTTTAAAAAAAGGAAACAAAATTGAACATTCACCAGAATTTTTGGAAGCAGTAAATTTATATAAAAATATTTAGTCAAACGAACCACTTTTAACCTTTCCGGATTTTTCAAAAACTTTCGTATTAACTACGGATGCATCCAATTTTGCTATCGGAGCCGCCCTATCTCAAAACGGTCATCCAATTTCCTACGCGAGTAGAACATTAAACCCGGCAGAAACAAATTACTCCACGATAGAGAAAGAATTACTAGCAATCGTTTGGGCAACCAAATATTTTAGGCCTTACTTATACGGTAGAAATTGTATAATTAATACAGATCATAAACCTCTTCAGTGACTCTTCTCACTAAAAGACCCCTCAGTCTAGATTAGTCCGTTGGAGACTAAAATTAGAAGAATTCGAATATGAAGTAAAATATATTAAAGGAAAAGAGAATAATGTAGCAAACGCTCTGTCCAGATTTCCCCCAGACATTAACATCCACCATCTTCAACCCTCAAGTTCCCAAGCCTCAGACTTACCTACATATTTTAGATGACGAAACACTTTCCATGCTAGTTAATATATAATAATATATACAGACCGAATACACCTATAGACGAAGAATTACTTAACGACATTTTAGGACAACTTCCTGAACCATCTCCTCCAGTATTACATATTCATGAACCCGAAGATAACGAGACACACTTCAATAGAAAACCCAGTAGCCGAATTACCCATAACCGAGCAACCCATAAATCATTTTAAACATCAAATATCCATCGCACTAAACCAAAACCTTGTTCAACCTTATTGGCATAGACAAACTAGACCATTCGATAAAAATTATATCTTTATATTATTTAATCTCCAACTTTCTGACGAAAATAAAGCAAAAATATTACGAAATTTTTTAAAACCAAAAGAAATAAATTGCCTATATTTTTACGATCAAAAAGCAAGACAATGTTTCGAACGACTGATACCAAAATTCTTTAATAATACAATTAAATTCAGAATTTCAACATTAAAAGTTCAAGATGTAGGAAAATTAGAGTCCCAAATTAGATTAATAATGAAACAACATGAAGTGAATACAGTACATAGAGGTATTGATACCATTTATAACTCCTTGTCAAAAACTCACTGGCCTAACATGAAAGAAGCTATAACCACCTATGTTAATAACTGCGAAACATGTAATCGTGCGAAATATGACAGACACCCACAAAACCCACCGATCCAAAAGACAGAGACACCTCTAAAACCATTTGACGTTATACATATAGACATCCTATTCTTTGACAAGAACCAATTCTTAACAGTTTTTGACGCTTTTTCAAAATTAGGACAAGCATATCCTATCCCTAGTAGAAATGCCATTACAACGACTAATACTATCCTTAACTACATCTCTCACTATGGAAAACCAGCCAAAATAATTTGTGATCAAGGTAGTGAATTTAACAATAAAATATTTACGGAATTCTGCCAGCTGCATAAAATAAATTTACATTTCACTAGTATTGGTAACTCAAATTCTAACAGCCCTGTCGAACGTTTTCATTCAACAATCCTAGACTCTATCAGAGCCCTAAAGTTAGACAACCCTACATTATATCAGGAAACCTTAATTAAATTAGCAACCATTGGATATAATAATTCTATACATTCGGCAACTCAAAGAACTCCCCTTGAAATAATATTAGGATCTCCCCAAAACATAGAAATAGACGAAAAGGTAATTACCACAAATTTCATAGAAAAACAGAAACAAATTTATTCCAAATTATATCAAGACGTACAAAATAAAATCGAAGTAACCAAACAAAAAACATTAGACAGAGTAAACAAAAATAAAACCGAACCAGAAAAGGTTAAAATTTTGCAAAATATACTGATAAAAGACAATTTAGCAAACAGACAAAAGACAAAACCCAAATTCAAAAAAGCCATAGCTTTAAATGATAACGGTCCAACCATTCAAACAAAACAAGGAAAAATTCACAAAAAACATGTTAAGATATCAAAAACCTCACATACTTCTCCTCTCTTGTAGGATGAAGAATTCACTGATAGTGATGATAATATTCCTCTGGCACAGTTATTCCGAAATAATTGAATTACAAAATCCCCATTAATCTAGGAAAAGCAAAAGTTAGCACACCTTCACATAATTTCGTACAAATAATAAATTTACAAAATTTATCAAACATAATTCAAAATTTTTCTCGAGAAATACAGACTCAAGGGAACCAATCTATTACACAATTCGAGCCTCTAATAAAAAACATTAATAATAAATTATCAACCCTTTTCTATGTAAACCGCAGAAAACGAGGATTACTAAACTTTATCGGCACAGGATATAATGAACTTTTTGGCCTCATGGACAATAATGATAGAGAACAGATAGAGAAAAAATTAAAAATTTTTAGAAAGTAATCAATTTAACCTTCAAACACAACAAAAAGAACAGTTGAGTTATCTAACTACCCTACCATCAAAATTAAATAATACTTTAAAACAAGTTTATCCTAAAGAATCTATAATTAAAGCTCCACTGAGTGACTACTATAAATTAGCCTCTATCAAAACGCGTACTCAAAATTATAAAGTATATATCAACTTTCAAAATTCCCATATTCCAAATACAAACCTATGCCTATTTCCAAGTTTTACCCATACCAAAGTTTGCTCATTCCTATTTCAACCTACTTACTTAAGAACAAACAAGAAGTAAATATCAAATTAATTTGGAAAATATACGGCTAGGTGAATTGAGTAGTTTAGCGGAGAGTATAACCAAATTTAAAATCCAACCTCTAGAACTGTTTGATCCAGAATTTAACCAGAAACCACATTATCTCATATTTATATTATCTTGGGTATAACTTTAATAATAATAATATACTACATTTTTAAGAAGAGAGCCTCAGTTATTAAAATAATAACGCAAAAAATCTTCACAAGAAGTTCGAAGTAGAATGACTCCAATAAAGAAGCCCCAGAAACCTCTGGAAAAATATAAGTAATTTAAGGACTGGAATCATGCTTGAATCAATGATTTCCAAGTCACCACACCAGGAGCAGTGACTCTCTGCTGACTCCTTTTTACTTACCGCGTATTGAGCATCTACAAGAAGCACCCCTGAGCCCAGGTATCAGATGAGGACTTCGTCATCCCAGATGACTCGACCCCCAAAGGACTGACTATAGCCCACTAGGACCCTGGTCGCTCCATCACCTGTAGCTCATTCTACGACGGGAGGAATTATATATAAGTTATATAGGGTCAACTACCTGTAGAGTTAAGGAAATGGGAGTATCGACATTGCTAACATGAGCTGGACAGCCTAGGAATGCCGTGTCATCAATTTTGGACAAGTGGACGGCAATAGCCATTTTAATCAGTCTGCATTANACTTCCTTATCTTTTGCTGTGAATGCTTTTATTTTATTATATAAGAGATCTGCCTTGCTTATTCCATTCAGTGTGAAATTTAACGTGTAATTGTGAACTTGCTTCTTGTTGATTAATATATCATTTTTTAAAGTGATTTTTATTATTTCGACACCTGTTCGGCGACGAGATAATTAATTCGCTGTGGTTGATATATTGATACTAAAAATATTTCAGCTATTAGTGTGAAATTTCATAATTTTAAGATGAGAAATTCAAACACAGCTCTGTTCAGGTCTCTTGAATGAAAAAACATGTGCACAAGATACCTTATATTTCGCTAAAGGTTTGAAATAAATAGCTGTGTCACTGACGTCAGCTAACGTAATAGCATCAGCCACGTATACAAAATCCAGGCGACAGACATGCGCATATTTGTACATCTACCGGATGTTTTCTTTTTAATATCACACCACTCTTGTAACTTATATACGAGTTGTCTGATTGATGTTAAATTTTATATTCAAAGAGAAAACGGGAGAATTGAATAGTTGTTAGATTGTTACTGAATGGTAAATTTAACCCTTCATATACCTTAGTTATAGGAGTATAGGAGTATTGTGTAAATACCATTACATATTTTTTTTATATATAAAAATACGGTATAAATACGGAGGTGGTAAAAAGTGGCTATTATATTTGTTGCGTTTCAAATTATAACAAAATTGGGTTAAAATATTTACGAAACATCAATTTTTTTACAAAAGTTTAACACTAAAACGAAGCATCTGCGGACCAATATGAACTCTTTGTTTTAAAATCACTGTCTGTTAAATTTATTGTACCTACTTAATTAACACCCTGTATAACATTATCTATTTAATTACTAGAAGAATTCTATGCTATTTAGGAAATGAGTTTAATAGAAACCGTTGTTATTATTATCTTAATACTGTCGTGTCATCTGCATATTAAGCTCAGTAGCATGCTGTTATATTTTAAGTTTGTATTAAAGCCCATGTGACCAACGCTAACTACTTATTCTTTTAAATATCAAATTATATTCAGCCTAGGTCTGGCAGAGAACGTATTAAGGAACAAACCAACAGATATAAAAACCTTTTAAAATCTAAGAGTTTTCATGTGGTTGCTTCGCTGTCGCTTCTTTAAGAACATCCTGTAGACTGCTGTTGCTGCTTCTGAAGTAGCCTGAAGAATGTAGGTACCTAGAGGAGAGGCACGGAATGAGAAAGGAAATCTCAGTATGTGTACACCGTTTATTAAGACTGCTTTTTAAAGCTGTTAAATATTCAGATTCAATAGGTAATAGTTTAATATTATAACGAGAGAGAGAGAGAGAGAGAGAGAAAGAGAGAGATAACAAATGTTATTGTTGGTATTGTTACCTTTATACATGGGTCATCACAAAGCAGTTATCTCGACAACAGCCGGGGTTCATTCGCTAGAAATTGAGAGGGTATATAAAACAAATATCAAAGTTACTGTTATGTTAATAAAAACAACAAATAAATAGGTTACTCACCGAGGGGTTACACTCCCCCTAACTCTAGGATTCCAGGTATATCCTTTCATACGTTTCCATTATATTAATTAGCAAATAGTATCATTCGCTCTTCAACAACTAGCTAGTGTCACCTGAAATGAGTCGAGGCCGGACGCCAATTAGTAAGCATCCCAACTACCGGGTGTGTGAGTTATAATACCCAGTATGTGTCAATCGAAGCGCATGTATGACCCTATACAAACTTACAAGGCACACTTCGAAGGAACCACAGCTTAAACGAGTATGGTATATTATTCACAAATTCACAAAATCATTGAACAAATGTACTTGTACGAGTTGTCATGTGAAGTGGCTTGAAGAATGTCCGGAAGATGTAGGTACCTAGTGGAGAGGCACGAAATGAGAAAAAAATCTCAGTATGTGTACTAATTATAAGTATTACGGGTGTAGAGATTTTAATTCAGGCAACATCAACGGCTTTCTATGACTTGGAATCGATAGTATTTGTTACATATTAAAATAAGTGTCAGTTTCAATGCTTTCGAAAACCCAAACGAAATTATTAAAGAAACAGATTGTTTTTTCCATGAAAGCATTACCGCTTTAGAAGATACGGAAGCGAGTAATTACATGGTCAAAATGTCCTAGCATTCTGGATAAGATTGTTATGTACGAACAGTTAATCATAAAGCGTTGTGTACACAAGATGAAAATCAAAAGGTTCGATTAGAAAATTATAATACTAACTATAATTGATTCCGAATAGAAAACTACAGTTAACCCGATCAGAGAGTCAGGTGCTGGAAATAGAAAAAAATAATGGCTTTCGTACCCAAATTAAATATGTACAGAAATACAGATCTGAAACATACTTGAGAAAAGAGGATATGATTCATATTATGGAATACACCCCGGAGCGTTTGTATCTAAAACACAAATAGATCCATTGGATATGAACAACCTCGAGTGTGTATAAGCGAAGCCACCAGATTCAGAGATATGTGTAATCAGGTACAAGGGTTATCTAAAGTTGAACAAACAGACAAACTACCTGAAATAATAAAGAAACACTTTATACTTCAACTACCGGTATTTGAAGTTTTCCGCTGGGCATTGAGGATTTGGGTGGGATCGATGGCCGAGTTGAGTTCTTCTAAGAAAAAAAACGAAGAAATGCCTTTAAAAAATGTTGAAAATAAAACAGGAGGGCTTCGGTACCAATGGAAAAAAGACGTAGAAAAACATCAGAGATCTGGAGGTTTCGGTGGGAGAGTGCAGTACTAAGAATGCATATGTTTTCTTGAGTCTGTAACTCTAAAGCGCCGCAAAACGTATAGCACCAATAAGAAACATATGGGGCGGACGAAACTTTTGGAAGATAAGGTGCTGGAAAAATAGGGCGACAGAGCCATGAAGGCCTAAAAAACATTTTGCCTCTACTCCAAAGGGGTTGGTTACCACAATCTCATAGAGGCTAATGTTTGTAAAGTAAAAAAAGATATTGGAGAGGAATTAGATAGAGGTCTAGATATCGAGGGGACAAAGCGCGGTATTAACCGATGTCTGGAAACATAGCTGGAGATTTGTAAGAAGTTGATGATGATGCCTCGGTAAAGAACATAAAAATGTTAAGAATGGCATCACCTTTAAACCAGAATTTTCACCTTGTGGCGAGAAAGAGCAGAAGTAACAATACTTAAAAAATTAAATTGTTGCAACTTACACAGTAATACGACAATACGGTGAATTCCGTTGAACTGTACAGGTCACATAACTCTTTGATGTCAGCTAAAATATTGTTACACAGTTATTCTTTGAGAATTATAATCTGACACCATTTCCTGCTGAGTTAGCAAAAAATGTAATTTGACACCGAGAAGAAATGTAATAGTTTGTATACGAGTTGAAAAAATTGTTATGTGGGAACCGTTCCTACTGGAACACCGTTACAGAACAAAACCGGTATTAGCCGATGTCTGGAGCTGCAAGAGATGTGCGAAGAAAGTCTGCAGTCTATACACTGGATCTGTAAATTCGGCAAGTTCCCCATAGGTGATAAAGAATGCAGCGGTATAAATTGGAATGAGACACATGGGTTTATAAAATGTAAGATTCTTACGCCTTAAGATCTCTATCACCCCCTGTGCTAGCAGCCAAAATAAATCATAAGTTAATGTTAATGTTTGATTTGTATTGTACTTGCGGGGAGCTAATGCGAGTGTTGCCATGACAACGAAGAAGAAAGAGCCTTGATAGGTACATGAGGTAATAATGAAAATGTACGCAAAAAATTGAGAGCAGAGTTGGAAAGGTATGAATTTTAGTAACCAAATACGACAACGATAAAACTCTGATTATAGAAGTACACATACCTGACCTCCGCGTCCACGTATCCAGGCCTCCTGTACGTTCAGCACGAGTTCTCTGGAACTACCTGAAAATCCAAAATAAAATTTGGATATTTAAAAAAGAAGTAAAAGGTCTAACGTGTGTGTATGGTGTTGACGATTATCCATTGACAGATTGTGAGAGCAGCAAAGATATGTTAGAAAGAGAGAGAGACAAACTTGTAAATGATTTACGCTATTATATCGAAGAGTGTCGTTTGACTAAAGAACATCACTTCTATAGTGACATTATCAGCAAGCTACATGATATGGAAATAATTCAGTAACTTACCAATCATTTCCAGGTGATTGCATCCTTTCATTTGTCTTTAGGTGGCCGAGCTGTTACGCCTTCAGTGTGTTGTCACCTCCCATCATTATCATCTTAGCTAAGCTTTATGTTAGGTATTGTCGTCTTCAGACGCGCCTGCGCAATCGTCACCGTCGTTATCTTCAAACATCATCCTCAGCGTGATGGATAAAAAATAAGAATATTAAAAAAATAAAATAGAAATCCTGACAGCTACAAAGCTAAGCCTTTGTTAACCGTTTGATAGAAAACAGGTTGCAGGCTGTAGAAAATAGGTTCCAGGCTGTAGAAAACAGGTCTGTAGCAGCAAAAAACAGGTTGCAGGCTGTAGAAAACAGGTTCCAAGCTGTAGAAAACAAATCTGTAGCAGTAAAAAACAGGTTGCAGGCTGTAGAAAACAGGTCTGTAGCAGTAAAAAACAGGTTACAGGCTGTAGCAGTAAAAAACAGGTTGCAGGCTGTAGAAAACAGGTCTGTAGCAGTAAAAAAACAGGTTAGAGGCTGTAGAAAACAGTTCTGTAGCAGAAAAAAACAGGTTGGTTGTAGAAAATAGGTTCAAGGCTGTAGAAAACAGATCTATAGCAGTAAAAAATAGGTTGCAGGCTGTAGAAAACAGGTCTGTAGCAGTAAAAACAGGTTGCAGGCTGTAGAAAACAGGTCTGTAGCAGTAAAAAACAGGTTACAGGCTGTAGAAAACAGGTTGCAGGCTGTTGAAAACAGGTCTGTAGCAATAAAAAACAGGTTACAGGCTGTAGAAAACTGGTCTGTAGCAGTAAAAAGCAGGTTGCAGGCTGTAGAAAACAGGTTGCAGACTGTAGAAAACAGGTTGCAGACTGTAGAAAACAGGTTGCAAGCTGTAGAAAACGTTAAACATGGATAATGATGATGAACAATTAGGAACAGATTGTGAGAGCAGCGAAGATATGTTAGAAAGAGGGAGCGGAGATGATCCCTACAAACTTGTAAATGATTTACGCTATTATATCGAAGATTATCGTCGACAAGAACACCGGCTACTTTAACGCTACAAAGCTCTGTCAGGATGGCAAGATTTTACAAGTAGCTGGAGAATAAAAGATCGAAAGACCTTATGCTATATTTTGCCTTGGAAAGAGATCCTCCGAAAAGTGGTATGTCACTCGACCCCTCTTACACAGGTATCAGAAAGCGCTAGGGGAGAAAAGTATCCAAGCTCATACTATATACATGGAAATCAATATGACATTATTTCTGGGACGTATGTGTGAGAAGAGTTGCTGCTAGATATTGCTTGCTGAATTTTCATGAGTTTTTATGATAGATGCTATAGAATAGTAAAAGAATATTTCGTAAACGAATTCAATGTCAAGTACCAACACGATAATGAAGCCCTGATGGTCAAGTTGCAAGATTTGGAGATACGGAACGAGAAGCTTAAAAATTACGTTGAAGATATAAGTCCAAAGGTCATTAATTCGAACAAACGTCATATGTTTGCTATCGTACAGAAAAATCAACCACACGAGTACCCATACTATATCATTAGAAAGACATTTCCCGCAATCTTTGAAGAGGTTGAAGAGGTTACAGAATAAGCACCCAAGCTAGAGTCGTAGCAGATTTAGATTATAACCCCAACAGTATCAACCTCTTTAACCGCATCAAGAACGAGATATCGTACATTACATGTAAATATAGCCATTGAAATTTTTTTAAATGACGTTAATAAAATGCTAGAAATAGATTAAAATACGAACGCAATTCAATTTCTTACCCCCTCCACTCCTACATAATACTTTAAAGCTTTGAGAGAGATAAGTCTAAAATGGACTTTGACCCCTTCAACAAGTATTCAAATCCAACAACTACATCTGGAGGCGCATCACAGAAAAGGACATGCCGCAATCCATGTGAAGAACGTGAACCGTTTTCGGCGTTTAAAGCCACAGATAATTTATTTAAAAAAAATGAAAATGTAAAAATATAAAAATATATGATACTTGAACTATTACTGTAAGAGTATATTAGCTCTTTCTTTTTTTAAGCTAGGGGAAAAAATAAAACTCGTATGTAAAATATGGTTTTTATTTTCCAATACAAGGTAATTATAAAAATCGATACATAAACACGTTAAATATGTATATATAAATTATGATAATACAGAGCACTCTACATTCATAGATATAATAATAGGGCAACTATATGCATGTAGCTCTTAGTCAGCAGAATAAAGTCATAGTATCATATCCCTCGTCTATCGCGTCTGTATATGGAGGCGACTCTGTACACCTTTTTACTGCATTTTTCACAATCATCTTTGAGGTTAGAAGTGCATTCTGAGCAGTTGCAGGCTCTTCTCCAATCTCATTCTCTAGGCATGTTATCTACTCAAACTCTGGGACATAAATGGGTGTGGTGCTGCAGATGTCTGTGCATTATTGTTCCATAATACTGTAGTGCCCCCATGGCAGCGTCTCATACGATCCCTTAATTAAATATCGCTTATCGTCATGTGGACTCAAGGCTATTTTTCTTGAGTCATCGTGAGGACTGCATGTTTTTCTGATTTTATTAAACTTTGATTTATATATTTATTTTTGAAATTATCTACACACTCGAGGTTATCCTCGAGCGTGATTACATTTTTGATTACAGATTTTTTTATGCCCTTGATCTTCTTTGTTAAAGCCATGTCAACAGCACGTTTAACGGTATACATTTTGGACCTAAGACCTACGAAAAGTTCCATATGGATGCCGTTAAACTTGTCCTTCAACATACCCAAGACTTTTTTATTGACTTGAGGGATATTATACCTATTGTTTGCAGGGTAATCACTTGTATCGAACCGGGTGTGACAGTCGCGACGCATGACTTCATAGACATCTTTATCGGTGATTTCATATATCAGCGAGTCGGTGTCGGTATAAAGTACTGAGCAGTCATCACCAAACTCGGGCACCATATAATCATAGTGAAAATCATATATGGTGGTTTTGGCTAGGTCCAAAATCGACATCCCAATGTATACAGGTTTGTTGAAGAAGACCTCTGTTGAGTTCTATAGCCACCAAATTTTCATTGAAAATTGTGGCAGAACTCTGGCTTCGCGATTAAGGCCTCCGCACCATAACGCCCATCCCCTTTATTAACCAATTTAACGATTGAATGTGTTCTTATATTTTCCATCGTTTTTCCGAACACGGCATTATTCATAAGCTTAAATAGATTGTTTTCAAAGTCGTTTTTAGCCGTCTGATGTAATGCCGTATTCAGATTAATGTAAGACTTAAGCCATGGAGACTGATTAAATTTTAGTACGCGCTGAATTTTTGTAAGCTTAAGCCCATGCTTTAATGCTTGTTTTAACGCTCTATAATGGATAACGTACCGCGTCTTGTTATGAAGAGTTGCCAAAAGTTTAAAATTTTTACATCCGGGAGGAGTGCTATGTTCGGGGCATAGTGGCAAATCTTTATGTGAGTCATGTAAATGAGCCGGATATTTAAGGTCTACTTCTAACAAATAACCTACAGATGACGTGTCTGATACGCTGGTGACGTCGATGTTGGAATCTACCCACTCGAACCCGCCGTATGGCAAGTACTGGGACATGACCCAACCGTATTGATTATTGATATCGAAATATGCTAAATATTTTACCGGTTTACTGGGGTCGAAATTTGGAAGATACTAGTAGAATAGCTGTGACGAATCTGCTCCACAATTCAAGATGGCGACTGGTGCAGGATCGGCATAGCTTTCAGCCGGCTACGTCACAGCGGCTGACGTCTGCGCGGTATAGGTTGATGACCGTTCGTGCAGAACTAGAAGTATTATTTATGTACGGATCTATCATTAGTAGTAGGGCTGATGATTTAATTAAAAATCAAATACAGAAAGTTTTATCATTTATTTGGTCTTGTTTATTAAAATTCTTATACAATATAACATGTTACAATACATTATTTTTATCAATCCAGGAATTATGTTTGTCACCGTAACCTAACCATTTGACAAAAACTTTATTTCCCTTTTTTCGTAACACCTTTTCAACTAAGTGGGCGTCAGGATGTTTTATTTTTTGTAATTCCAGTTCATAGAAACCTCCTGTTATTTCTTTACCACTCTCATCCTGCAATAAATATGTTGTGGGATTCGTTAATCTTATTTTCCTAATGATAAATATTTCGCTAGACCAATTTGGTGTGTAACCTTTCTTAAAAGCTTCTCTATATTTGCTAATTCTCACATGGTCGCCTACTTTAAATTTTGTTATTTTATCAGCAATTTTTAAATGAGTATATGTTGACTTTAATAATGATTTCTCATTCCTTGATGTAACTGTATTTGGTTTCATCCTTATTGTAGAATGGACAGTGTTGTTATATCTATCAACAATTTTATCTAAAATATGAGTCCACTTATATTCTCCTGCTAAACTAAAAGAACGCCAAAGCATATTCTTTATAGTTCTAATGGAACGTTCCACAATCGAAGCCTTCTTCGTACTATAAACACTGTAGTGGTTAATATTATATTTTTTCATCAGTTTCTTGAAATTCTCATTATAGAATTCCTTTCCCATGTCAGTTTGCAGATTTTTCGGAATTTTTTTAAAACGTTGTAAAATCATATTCATTGCAATTGTAACATCTTGCGCTGATTTGCTTACCAGAGGTTTTGTCCATACGAATTTAGAAAAACAATTAATAACGATTAGAACATACTTATATCCATTATTTTCCTTTGAATATGGTATCAAATCAATTAAATCAGCTTGTATTAAATCATTCAGACCTTTTATTACGGTTCTACGTCTTCTGAAATTGATTCTGGCAGGCTTGTGTAATTCATTAACAATGTCTTCTTTTACACTTGTTGCATATTTGTTAAATTTGTTGAGATATTTCATATTGGATTCAAATTAAGATTATAGTATGTAAAACTCATTTCTATATATTTATCCCCACAGGAACTCGCAGAAAGAATTCCAGAAATAAATTATTGTTTGTAGTTTGTGGATCTTTTTCTCGAAATGAAATACTATCACCACGATGTAGCTGGATGTTGACTAGTTCTGACAAGGTAAATTCCTTCTCATTTATAATTGTTATGATATCATTAGGGTAACCAGTTACATTTTCAACCATAGCTGACTCGTGGAAGAAAACGTGACATGTTTTTATATTGGATATTAAATACTTCTTACTGTTTTCTTGAAAGACCGTGGACTCAAATGTTAAAATAACATTATAATATAACTCCTTCATTATGTTTCCTGCAATGTTTTCTAAAATTACGTCAAAATCTTCATGATCCGCAGATGAATGCTTTGGGTGACTTATATGTCTACCAAATTTATCGATTGTCATTTTTTAAGTTAGATTATTTACTCAATAATTTTAGATTCACGCAACTCTTCGATAATAGACACGATCTCGTTGACGTGACCTGTATGGCCAGCAGTTTGAGAGGAAACTAAAAGCCTTAATCTATCAATAAGTTCATTAGGGTCGTCCCAGTATACGTAGTCGATTGGATTATTCGAGGCTTCCATTAACATACCAAGACCTAACTTCTTTCGAGTTAAGGATGCTATACTACGAGGTCTTCGCAGTGTTAGTGGTTGTATATTCAAAGCGGAGATGATTTTTTTATATTTGTAGGAACCATTACCCTGAATTTGTTCATTTTCAGAGTAGTTTCTATTATTAGCATGTTTCTTAAAAATTAACTCGTAGAGTCCAGGAGTCCAGTTATCAGTTAACCCGCCTATAATTAAATTATTACCATCGAATTGTAGAGCTGCATTACCAATATTTAATTCATTATGATCGGGATCATATCTAACACCATATCTAAAGTCAAACTCATTATGAACATCACCAATCATTTTATGAACATATTCTCTGGATAAAGGATCAAGTTAATTCAAATAATACATCATAGCGGGTGAATTACTAAAGTTTTGAATGTATTCTTTTGCATCTCTTACATTTTCAGTCTCTAATTCCTCATTGTCTTCCGCATTATCTCCATCAGCAATATAATTTCCATCTGAAGTTCCTTCGACGACAACTGATGTATCTAGGAAACTTGGTTCATCAAACGTCATCAATCTATTACGAAAAGCTTGATTTCACTTCCTTTTTTAGAGGTTCCTCACTTTTTATATTTGATTCTCCATCAAGTTCTCGGCAATTGTTTGTATACGCTTTGTGATAGGGAGAAACGATTGTTCTTGAATTATATGTCCTTCTTTCAGATCATTCAGCTTTTGCTTTACTATGTTTCTCCTCTGTATTAACAATTTTTTTACTTCAATTTCCTTTCTATTCATATTGAAAACAGTAATTCTTCCTAACTGTAATACTTAATATAGATTCGTCATAGACATTAAAAACCAGGTATCTGTTTTCATGTTTTATTGCAGACATCTTTGCACATATCATCCATGTTATTAGATAAGCTTTGGATTATTCAGATTATTAAACTATTACAAAACATTCAATGCATCATTTACTTGGAACAGAAAATATAGTATATAAGGATTTATTTTATAGTATATGTACGGGGTAGAATAAAGAATTGTTCATAATACAAATATTTTTATTTTCTAACCATTGCAAAACATTCACATGGAATATAAGACATTGTAGACAAAAGTTTATTTCAAATACATAATACATAACATTATCAAATATTAATAATCATTTAATTAATCCATTTTCATGCATCATCTTGGATAAATATATGTTCGTTGTTGTACCAATTTTTCCTTTTACTAACCATATATACAATTCGACTTCTTAAAGCATCGTTAAAGTTTTCAATACCTTCCTGTTCAAAATGTATGTATAATTTTCTTGGTAAGTAGCAGGTAAAAATTTCAGTTTCGGACACAATACCGTCACCAAATTTGGTTTTACTAAACCTCAGCTTCACTATTTTATACTTTTGATTTATATGTAAATCTTTAATATTCTTCAGTTCTTTATATGAAGTTGCCTTGTTCAACTTTTGCAGATCCATGTTGAATGTAAATGAATGTTATAACTGAGTTCAAATAAGTCTCATATATGTATATATACCTTACCCGACCATATTTCTCCAGTACCTCCTCTATCTTATTTACCCTCCTACTTTTTATAGTGGAAGGGTTAGGCTATCAGGATATATATACCTGCATTAAACAAGTAAATGTATCATTATTTCAACATTTACAATTATTTAACTTGAAAATATATATTTTCTTATTAATATGGTTTACAGGGGTAAGTAATAATTGAAACCTTAATATCTCGGAAATAATAAATTATTTTTTTGTGATTATCTGGTTTTTGACTAATATATATTTGTTACAGATTTTGTCAATTGTCCATTAGTTCCCAATCATCGTCTCTTACGACGTCGGTTGGCAAAACATTTGAAAAAATGTAGACGAGACCTGTATCAGCAACAATTAGTTGCCCGTAATCGTTTCTTACGACGTTGGTTGGTAGAACATTTGATAAAATGCAGCCTGTATCAGCAACAAAATTTAAATCTGAGGAACTGGGAGAGCATCAATGATGGACAACAGAGCACTGTTAACAATGGGCCATGGGTTGCTCAACAGGAGGGACAGGGATCATATTGGAATAACGCTCCAAATGATGATCTCAGGAATTTAATTCAGAGAAACCGGGAGCGTATCAATGATGAACAACAGAGCACTGTTAACGAAGGGCCATCGAATGCTCAACAGGAGGTAGAGGAATCAAATTGGAATAACGTTCCAAACGAAGATCTCAGCAATTGGCTACCACATTTGCAAATGTGGTTAAATCTATCACAAAATAATGTTTGAATTATATTGTATTGTTTTAATAAATAATATTTTAAAAGCTCACTGTGTTTTATTTTTATATAACAAAAAGTAATGAAATTCCCATATTAAAACAAATGTTATATGATTCAAAAAAAACATTATAACATTAGACGCACTAGCAACAACAGTTACTTGGAATTATTTTTATCAAAGTAAGAACTAGGAACATGCTTCGATCCATCTGCATCCTTAAAATAATCCTTAGTTTCACATGGGAAACATTTTCTGTTTGGTAGGTCGCAATCTCCTCCGCATTTGATGCACTTATACTTTACTGGAACAGGCATATTGCAATCAATAAATAAAACTGTTCAGCACAATTCTAATGTAATAATGATTGAAGAAATCTAAAGTCACCTACTTTTATACCAGCACACACACCAGACAGGTTAGGTATCCTCAAAATAATACACAAATATGAGTATAAAACTTTATTTTATAGTTAGAAATATGTTAACAAAATCTTTCATAGTAAATACGCGATCGATGATTATTATCTAAAATACTACTTATAGTAAATGATACATCGTTAATTCTTTTCTGAAAGTGAGCTCTATCACTGATCAATTCCATCCAATTTGATTTTCTTGCTTTTTCAAACCAGCCATCAGGGTCCATAAGTATATAAATTTTATTATTATCCAAGTTAAACACAACCCGCTTTTGACCACGCATTGTATCAGAAGAAATGCTAAAAAATCATCAACAATCCTACTACTAATAATAGATCCATACATAAATAATACTTCTAGTTCTGCACGAACGGTCATCAATCTCTACCGCGCAGACGTCAGCCGATGTGACGTAGCCGGCTGAAAGCTATGCCGATCCTGCTCCAGTCGCCATCTTGACTTGTGGAGCAGAATCGGCACAGCTATTCTACTGATACTTATTATTGGCCGCGCTTTTACGTTTAGAGCACTGGCTAAAACCTCCGCGAATTCCTCGTTCAACAAACATATCGATATCTGTCAAAAGTTCCAATGTCTGGTGTGTCTTAAACAGCATACAGTCCCAGCTGTAGCCAGGTAAAGTGAAGTAATTAGCGGGATCAAGGCCGTATGTCTTGTGACAACTGCTTCGGAACTGCTCAAACACGTCAGCCAAATGTAAAATGTCTGTTTTCATGTACAAGTCAGTGTACTTTTGCGCGTGCGCGAACTGTTTACTTGAAATGTTTTTATCCTCTAAACGGTTATAAAAGTGCGGCTGTTCTGGCAAAGACTGGAAATTAAATTTTTCAAAGCTGTTCATGAAGTCATATGGATACACGCCTTTTTTAGTTAATAAATTAAACTCATTGTCGGGTAGTTCGGAAAGCTCCGATTTTAAATTTGGAAATTCGGTCATGTATGATGCAAGAGTATCCAACGATGAAGCCATAAAACGAAATGAATCGATAAATCGGAATTTAATTAAATTTTGATCTAAATTTTTAGTGAATGAAATGTATTTTTCCTTAGTTATCGGGAGCATGTCGACTCTACGCGGCATATCATTTGCAATATTCTCCAAAATGAAGTGGGAGTCATATCCGCCCATGTTGTCAAATACAACAGGTATAACAACCCCATCTTTGTAATTTATATTACACGCATTGTTCGCGGCGCCCCTATAGTTATTTTCCGGAGCCAAATGAAAATGGTCTTTAACGTTCTCTACCTTAAACGGCTGTTCACATATATATGCAGTGTGTAGCTTTATAAAATTCGGCTCTTGCGCTGACGTCATCACTATGTCGTAAGGGCATAAAAAACCGTTTTTACGTCCTCAGCGAACGCAGACATTTCGAGCGCGAACCAAGACATGCAGACCTCACCACGATAAAATCTATAAAATGATAACGATGGATCGTATGAACACTTTACGTAGTAGCCTACTGCTGCAGGCACGTGACGTTGATACTTGCTACTGTCATTCACCTTCATTATTTTTTCTTTATTTTTATAATTTATAAATTTTAATTCCTTTTGATCTTCATTAGGTAACCTGATCCTGCAGTTGTTCATCATTTTGCAATCGATGTAATGGTTGCTTAGTCTTTCCGCAGATGAAAAGTAGTGCAGACATCTATCGCAGAAGTACTTCTTAGCATGATTTTTGCTAAGTTGTTGTGACAGGAGACGTGACAGGTCCTTTATTCAGACGTAGTGGTATTTCGTTGGAGTGCCATTTTCATTTTCATCATCAACATCGTCTTGGTATTGATTTTGAATCATAAACAGGTTGACGTGCTTATCCAGCTTATTTTTTGTCAAGTATGTCGGTAGGATAGTAAAGCTGTTCACTATTTTCTTTAGAATATACACGTTGATAGATATTCCGTTTTGCTTCTCAAACCTGGGTATTTGCTTCATTGTCATTGGGAACTGGTTGCCTTTTAAATTTAGAACCGATGAGGGTTGAGGGTAAGATGAGGTCCTACCAGGGTGATGATGATGATTATCGGCAACAGGATACATGGCTGATGTCACCGCCCACGCAAAACAAGCGTTGTCATCGTTTTTTACATTGACGCATGCCTGCTTCTTAATTTGTTGCGGAAGGTTGATTTACGATGACCCCAGCTGTGGTGTGAACTTGTTTATGTTGATTCCCAAATTGGTTATGGAGTTCAATGCCCAGCCGCTATCACGCTTCTGGAATTCATCGAGCTCCATAGAAATCGGTGTCACTATGTGTTCTTGAAACCTCGCCTCCAGATTAGTATCGCGATAAATTGGTGAATTCTTCGTTGTGAAATATTTTGGCTCCTATCAGCTTTTTGTAGTCGGAATTGTCCTCCAAACACTGCATTCACCTTGATGGCTTCCTTTTTTAACGCGTTGGCTATGCGTCGCTTGAAGAGTGCGAAACAGTCAGCGAAAAATTGTCCTTGTGTTTTAAATTAGATATTACGCTGAATAGGATGCGACAATCAAATGCATTAGCCGAATCATCCCAATGGACGCGATGCTTACCAGTTTTCTTAGGTTTCTTAGTTTTCTTAGAACAGCCGGCACTCGTCTTCTTTAAGGACTTAAATTGGCGGCTAAAGGATTTTATTTGTGCCAGCTGTGCCAACAGATGTTGTTTTTCACCGATTGTCTTGGCAGTTTTCATCTCATCTTTTATATATAAGTCCATCTCTAGCGGTTTCTTCATTATATGATTGTTTTAAAACACCGAGTAGGGTACATATTTGGTAAAACAAATATTTCAGAATATCTGATGTTGCCATGATGTTATCACTTCAAAAATGATTCACTGATGATAAACTGATTAGAAGGCTGAAGGGGGGCGCGTTGGTAACTAGTGTCGGTAGGTGATGCCTGAAAAGAGGTCACGTGATTAAGATGTGTTTAATTAAAAATAGAGTGTGATTCACGGATTAAAAATTTATAAATATAAAAGTATACGAGAAAAAATTTAATAAAAATTTCAGAGTAAAAACGAAAAGATAGTGAGCGCTTTCTACCTACTGGGCAATCATCGCTCGCGAACATAAGAAAAAATTCGATGAGACCCACTATCTTACTGCAAGACGTTTAATTTGATATGCGACACCATATTTTAAAATTCAAACACAACTTAAAATATTTGAAGATCAACATTTTTTTAAAACGTATGCGATAACAGCGGAGACAACGCACTGGTAGATAAACACGAAAGAAAAGACCAGATATGACAGCGTATTCGGCTTTTATACCCCGCTGATAACCTCGAAACCTTCTCTCTTAATCTAGAACCTGTAACATATTATAACGGCTGATATCTAGAAGGCCTCTTAAAGTTTATGATTTTTACTTCTTTGCCATAAGATTCAATGCTAAAGTTGAGATTTCGTCTAATATGAAACGTTTTCCCGTTTAAATACATATAAATCGAGACACAGATAACACCCACGCTTACTTTGACGAGCGAGTCAGATCGACCACATACCGGTAGCAAAAGGCCCCCTAATATCTGTGATTTGTTAGTTATTGTCATAAGATCCAACACTAAAGTTGAGATTACGGTTAGTGTAAAACGTTTTCCCATTTAATATATGTAAATCGAAGCACATAAACGTCTGCTGGAAAGATGTCGAAACACGTGATACCTTATGCGCGTAGTAAGTTAATAGCTGATCCATGTCGGTTAATCGCTCTTTCTTCGCTGACAATAAATTTAGCTATCCATTTAACAAGCAAGCAAGTGCTACTTCAAAGACAACCAGTTATTATTACTAAAAATTATTTTACGAAAAAATTTAAATATAGAAAAAAAATTAGTCATGTCAAAACTGTACTTTAATAAAAAATAAGGGCAAAAATTATTTAAATTTAAATAAAATCTGAATATTTTTAATGTAAAGAGTCAATAGTAATATTTAATTGTCTCTATAACGTTCAATTATGCCCTATAAGTCGCTTATCATTGCAACGGATCTGTTTAGTTTGAAACACAGCCATTCTTACGTCAAAACTGTACTTTAATGAAAATAGTGGTAAAAATTATTTTATGAAAAAATTAAAATATTGAGAAAAAAATTTAGTCCTACGTCGAAACTGTACTTTAATCAAAAATAAGGCAAAAATTATTTAAATTTAAATAAAATCTGAATGTTTTTAATGTAAAAAGTCAATAGTAATTTTTAATTGTCTCTATAACGTTCAATTATGTCCTATAAGTCGCTTATCATTGTAACGGATCTGGTTAGTTTGAAACACAGTCATTCTTACGTCAAAACTGTACTTTAATGAAAATAGCGGTAAAAATTATTTTATGAAAAATTAAATATAGAAAAAAATTTAGTCCTACATCAAAACTGTACTTTAATCATAAATTTCAATTCTAAACAACTTTCCTTAATAACATATTTCTGTACTGTTAAAAACAAAGGCAGTTTATTCTTGTAAGATTTTTATATTTACCGTTTTTCTGAGCACCCTGTACAAGTGCCAGTTCTCCATGCCAACCGCATTTTAAAGACAAACAAAAATTTTATTCTGTAATAAGTACGAAATATTTTACGTGGCTGTCAGTTATTTTCTGAAAATAATTTCATATAAACCTATATCATGCTTTGTTTCCGACATACAGACTGTTGAAATTTAATTTTTTTATTTTTGTTAACTGAAAAAAGTAAAAAATATTAAGGTGAAACTTGAAAAACCGTTTGGAAAAAAATAGTCAAAAAATTAAAAAAAGATCAAATCTTATTTTTAGCTTTTTTTTTAAAATTGGAATTTTATCACCGTATGAAAATAGCCTATCTACTCGCGGCCGGATTCGATCGGTTCCTGGGCCCCGCTCCTGTCCTGGTTGAGCCCTACCGGCTAGGGCCCTTTCTTCTGGCGATCTTCTTTCTTCGCCGGCTCGTCTGTGTAAACCCCCGGGGGTGGTGGTTTGTGTGTCGTCGTTTTCGTCTCTTGATCCTGGCGGTCCTGAAACAGACAGAAAAATTTCGACTCATCCTGCATCCAGTAATTGATGCCTAGGCCGCCTGTGTCTGCTGGCAGCCTCTTCGGGTTCGTAGTCCACCTCGTTCCGGATCAGCGGGTTGATGTGGATCTCGGCGCGCTCGAAAAGCTTTCTCGCGCGCTCTCTGATCGCTTCCAGGGCTGAGGTGAATCCCAGATCCCGGCGAATGTCGCTGTTGCGGACGAACCAAGGGGCCCCCGTCGCGCAACTGAGGGCGATATTCTCGACGGCTTACACCCGGGATAGGTGCATCTTCGCTGCGTGTCCTCACGCGGTTCCAGCGTACGTCAGCTGTGGCTGCCGTACTGCTCTGATGAGGGTTAGGTTATTCCGCAGGCAGAGGCGCTGTCTCTGCACAGAAGCGGATAATACTTCGCCCTCACCATCCTCGCTTTGCGCGTCACAATATCGACGTGCGGTTTCCATGTCAGCGTACGATCCAAGGTTACCCTTAGGTACTTGACGGTGATCGCCCACTGGATGTCTTCTCCGTTAAACATAATACCTGCGCTTTTCTCCGGGTTGATCGCCACCTTCCACCTGTTGCACCAGTCCTCTATGGCTTACAGCTCTTTGGAGGTACCTCTTCGCCATATCGGGGTTCAGGGAATGGGCCGTTATGGCGGTGTCATCGGCGTAGAGGCACACGGTAGTGCGCTCTGTCCTGGGCATGTCGGATGTATAGATGTTGAACAGGAGCGGTGATAGCACGGCTCCTTGGGGGACGCCTGCTTCGACGTCTCGATAGGTGGATAGGGCCCCTTCCACCTTCGCACGCAGCTTCCTGCCTCTGAGGAAGGACTCCACCAGTTTGACCAGTCCGACAGGGTAGCCAAAGTCGAGCATCTTAGCCAGAAGCCCATCGTGCCAGACCCTGTCGAAGGCCTTGGC
>NW_019417216.1:118686-122829 GCF_000390285.2 Anoplophora glabripennis
AGGCGTCGATAATCATCAGGCGTTTGCGGGTGAATGGCGATGCCTTCACCCGTTAACCTGGCCCTGGTGTAATTTATTTTTCTGTTGGTCAGACTCCTGCTGACCTCAGTCCACTGCTCCTTCTTGCGAAGGATGACAGGCGGTATCCTCTCGGCTTTCTCGGCAGGGGCCGCGCGCTCTGATGCCGTCGCTGGGACCTTCGCCTGTTCGGGGACAGGTGCTTCGTTCTCTTTAGCTGGCTTCTTTTTAGCCTTGCAGGGCTCCTCCTCGGAACCCGACGAGGTCCCTGGCTTACCTCGCTTTACCCCTTTTGAGGTCTGTTGTCCCTTGAGGGCGTTTAACAGCTCGGCGTGCTGTTCTCGAGACCTCTTTTCAAGGTCGTCGAACGCCTTCCTCTGTTGCCTCAGCTCATCTCTGAGGTCGTCGATCATTTGCCGTAGTCTGGCATTCTCTGCTGCCAGCTCACTCTCACGGCTAGTTGTCTCCACGACCGACCCGGGGGTGCTAGGCCTGCTGTCGCCGGCTTCGCTGCCACTCGAGCGGTCGCTCTCCATGGGGGTCGAAGATCTCGACATAGTGCCCTCTTCCCCGGCACCCGAATCTATAAAATAAATGCCAGCGGTCTCTCTGTCTAGGCTGAGATAACGTCGATCAGTAGAAATTTTGCAATATAAAATTGCCGAATTTTTTCTATAGATTGCCTTAATAAAGGCTTAATATTACTTGTCTTGTAGAAGACAGATTTTGTGGGGCTTCCATTTCACAATTCCTCGCACTGACAGTCACTTCGAACGCACAGTTCGGCTGCTCGCTTGGAACTTATAATTTATAACAGACTTCAAATGTGTTCTCATATATATACCTTACCCACCCATATTTCTCCAGTACCCCCCTCTATCTTATTTATCCTCCTACGTTTTATAGTGGAAGGGCTAGCTATCAGGATATATATATCTGCATTAAACAAGTAAATGCATCATTATTTCAACATTTAATTATTTAACTTGAAAATATATATTTTCTTATTAATATGGAATACAGTGGTAAGTAATAATTGAAATCCTAATACCTATGAAATAATAAATCATTCTTTTTGTGATTATCTAGTTTTTGATTAATATATATTTGTTACAGATTTTGTCAATTGTCCATTAGTTCCCCATGATCGTTTCTTAAGACGTCGGTTGGCAAAACATTTGAAAAAATGTAGACGCAGCCTGTGTCAGCAACAAAATTTAAATCAGATAAACTGGGAGAGCGTCAATGATGAACAACAGAGCACTGTTAACAATGGGCCATGGGATGCTCAACAGGAGAGAGAGAGGGATCAAATTGGAATAATACTCCAAACGATGATGTCAGCAATTGGCTACCACATCATTTGCAAATGTGGTTAAATCTATCACAAAATAATGTTTGAATTATATTGTATTGTTTTAATACATAATTTTAAAAGCTCACTGTGTTTCATTTTTATATAACAAAAAGTAATGAAATTCCCATATTAAAACAAATGTTATGTGATTTAAAAAAACACTAACATTAGACGCACTAGTTAGATATTCTTTAATTAACACAGCAAAGTACTAGCAACAACAGTTACTTGGAATTATTTTTATCAAAGTAAGAACTAGGAACATGCTTCGATCCATCTGCACCCTTAAAATAATCCTTAGAAATCTAAAGTCACATACTTTTATACCAGCACAGACACCAGACAGGTTAGGTATCCTCAAAATAATACACAAATATGAATATAAAACTTTATTTTATGTTAGAAATATGTTAACAAAACCTTTCATAGTAAATACGCGATC
The DNA here is from genome assembly GCF_000390285.2 of Anoplophora glabripennis. NCBI lineage: Eukaryota > Metazoa > Arthropoda > Insecta > Coleoptera > Cerambycidae > Anoplophora > Anoplophora glabripennis. The sequence goes on from NW_019417216.1 coordinate 120,504, forward strand.
GATGATTATTATCTAAAATACTACTTATAGTAAATAATAATTCTTTTCTGAAAGTGAGCTCTATCACTGATCAAATCCATCCAATTTGATTTTCTTGCTTTTTCAAACCAGCCATCAGGATCCATAAGTATATAAGTTTTATTATTATCCAAGTTAAACACAACCCGCTTCTGACCACTCATTGTATCAGAAGAAATGCTAAAAAATCATCAACAACCCTACTACTAATAATAGATCCGTACATAAATAATACTTCTAGTCGGCACCGGCAACCTCTACCGCGAAGACGCCAGCCGCTGTGATGTAGCCGTCTGAAAGCTATGCCGATCCTGCTCCAGTCGCCATCTTGAATTGTGGAGCAGAATCGGCCCAGCTATTTTACTGACGTCATAGTATCTACCTATGCTTCTAAAAATTCATACTTAACGAATGGAACAGCCAGAATACCGTTTTTAAGAATGTTAGAGAAGAATATACCGGGCGTGGAACATTGAAGGATACTGGATACTTATAATTAATTTTAAATAAACAAACACTTACTGTGCTCACAAGTCAGGGTCTGGCTGTCGTTAGGAGCGACTTCTGGCACTTAAGCTAAGCTCAGGACTTTTTTCCGAAAATAAAAGAAATACACATAAGCATACCCTCACCTTAAGCATAACAACTTAAATCAAGTACTACTGTTTAGATATACTTTTCTCAAATTGCTGCAGCTAACTCTACTCAAAACATCTTTTACTGATATGGCCAATTCATTCAACTGTTTATCAAACATCAGGCTAACAATGCAAACCGACCAAACCACCTCTGCACAACCAACATTGGCTGAAAAACAATAGCACTGAGATAGTTTGTGACCAGACCATCCGTACCGGAGCCAGACTGTATCACCGCAGCCTCCTAAGGTACCCTCCGTGTCACCGCAGCTAACGGTTCGGACTGTATCACCGCAGCTAACAGCCCTAGGATACCCCGCTGATGGCCAGACGCGTCCTATTCCAGAACCAGACTGTATCACCGCAGCTAACAGCCTCTAAGTTATCCCCCATGTCACCGCAGCTAACGGACGGACTGTATCACCGCAGCTAACAGCCCTAAGATATCTCCATACCTCAGAACTAGATCGTATCACCGCAACAACTCTCAACAAAACAATAATAGGCAGGTCTGGTCAAGCAAACATTGCCACCAATTTCCACAAATGATTCATTTCAACAGTACAGTATACTCAATTAACAATTAGTAAGCATGCTAAGATACTCAGTGATAAACTCACCCTGTAGTTCACAATTACAAGAACTTCAATTATTTCCTCTTATTGACACTGTCTTTAAACTACACACACGCACGTACACTTCACGGTCTTTTATAAAATGAGGCCATATATAGGAACCGTATTAGGGTTCGACTAAAACAGGGAAGAAGGCATTCATTGTTTATCAATGTTTATATTAACATCACACCTCGGGCTAGTCGGCGCATCAGCTTTCTCAGCGTCTTTAGTCAAATGAATATCTACATATAAGTATAAATACAGTGTCCCCTTAAAGTCGTGCACAAATTCATTATTAGGTAAACAAAAGTATTAAAAATTCCCGAAACAGGTAGATTTTTGAGTTTAAATTACTATTTTTTCAAATAATAATTTAATATACAGGGTGACCTATGTTCGAGTAATGACGTAATCACAATTTTTTTAATGGAACACCACACTTTTCACCAATTTTCGGATTGCCCTAACTGAGCTGATTCCAAAAATATGCCACAAGTTGCTTCTAATTGTTACAGGGAGGACAACAATACCCAAATTATTTACAAATACTAAATTTATTTACAAATAAATAAACGTGCTAAAAATTGAATCAAATTACCACATATCATTTTAAAATGTCATTATTTTTTGCTATAATTTCTTTGATGATAGAACGTGCTCGTGTATTTCTTGCAGGCACTCATTTTTAAATAGTTTGTTAAGATTGTACAGGCTGGTCCATTTTCGATGGGAATTCAGGGTATTTCAGAAACTACTAAAGATATGATAAATCTGACACCACATTCTCGAGCTCGATTTTCATGGCAAACTCGACTGTTAGATCGGAAATTTGCTATCTTCATTTGTTTCTGAGTTACAGGGCGTTTCTCGTTATTGTGACACTTTTGAACATGTCTTTATCTCAGCTGTTAAATAAGTTAGAGTTAAAGTAAAAACTGCTCAAGACTAATTCTTTGGCGTAGAATTGAATGCCGGTATTAGATTTTTAGTAGATCTAAAGATTTCGGAGTTATGACCCAAAGTTAGTAGTTTCTAAGATACCCTGAAATCCCA
>NW_019417216.1:123091-175749 GCF_000390285.2 Anoplophora glabripennis
ATAAACATAAATATTCTTGTAATATTATGGTTTGAAGTGTCTGCCACAAGGGGTTTGTATTTGTATGAATAACTTGAGAACGGTGAATCTTAGGGAAAAATTTCAAGTTACCTTTTTTACGTATTTAGTGCATTAGAATATAAATCCGTTACAATAACTTGCAAAAAATACAGTGGCGTAGTTTTTTTTATAAAAAGAGGGCGGCCCCTGTCCAGTTGTACACCACTGGTTGAACCTTTAGAGCTCATATTTTAGGAAATGTAAGGCTTACTGTCATACATTATCTATACCAAATTTTATTAAGATCGGTTAATAGATTCCGGAGATATAAACAAAAAATCAAATTTTTTTAACAACTTCAACACCCTGTATCTCTAAAACGAGGCCGTTCCAGACCTATGTTTATAAGGCAAACACCTATTATTTTAAAGAGATCTATATGCCCTCGAAGTTTCCTGCATAAAATTCGGACCACCCTGTATTTTTTTTCCTCTTTAATATGACCGGCTATGAAAATACAGATAAAACTATAATTCTTACTTTTACAAAAGTCATATCTGTTGTAAAAATATTACATTTAATTTAAATGCACAACATATACTCGTGTGATAATATAATACTAACGAAATTTTAGGAGATAGGTGGATAGGAACAAACGGACCGATCAGATGGCCAGCTAGGTTACCTGATTTGAGTCCGTTGGACTTTTTCCTTTGAGGTTTTCTAAAAGACATTATATTTAGAATTCCTTTTAATAATATTTCAAATACCTATAACCTATACATTTAATGAATGCTACCCGAAGCGTTGCCAGAAGATGCGTGAAATGTGTAACAGTTGAGGGACGGCAATTTGAACATTTAGCTATCATTTTTGAAAGTTTTTATTGATATAGGTACTGACTACTGTTTAATTTACGTTTAATATTGTAACTTCAGTTGAAGTGGAATAAAAATTTGAAAACTCTGTATTTTCTTATCTGTAATATATATTTTAAATAAACGTCATATTTTTACAACAGATATGAGTTTTGTAAAAGTAAGAATTATAGTTTTGTATGTATTTCCATAGCCAGCCATATTCAAATGTAAAAAAGGATCGAATTTATATATAAAACATCCCGTATCTTATGTGTTTGGAAAAATAACTATAGCATGTGGTATATTGCTGAAAAGCAAAAAAAAATACATTTTTTAGGTCATAACCAACTACGATTTCCATTTAAAAAATTATAACTTTGGGTCATAACTCCGGAATCTTAAGCCCTACTAAAAATCTGATACCGGCATTCAATTCTACGCCAAAGAATTAGTCTGGAGCAGTTTTCATTTTAACTTTAACTTATTTAACAGCTGAGGTACAGACATGTTCAAAAGTGTCACAATAACGAGAAACGCCCTGTAACTCAGAAACAAATGAAGACAGCAAATTTCTGATTTGACAGTCGAGTATGCCATGAAAATCGAGCTCGAGAACGTGGTGTCAGATGTATCATATCTTTAGTAGTTTCTGAAATACCCTGAATTCCCATCGAAAATGGACCAGCCTGTACAATCTTAACAAACTATTTAAAAATGAGTGCCTGCAAGAAATACACGAGCACGTTCTATCAGGCATCAAAGAAATTATAGCAAAAAATAATGACATTTTAAAATGATATGTGGTAATTTGATTCAATTTTTAGCACGTTTATTTATTTGTAAATAAATTTAGTATTTGTAAATAATTTGGGTATTGTTGTCCTCCCTGTAACAATTAGAAGCAACTTGTGGCATATTTTTGGAATCAGCTCAGTTAGAACAATCCGAAAATTGGAAAAAAAGTGGGGTGTTCCATTTAAAAAAAGTGTGATGACGTCATTACTCGAACATAGGTCACCCTGTATATTAAATTATTATTTGAAAAAATAGTAAATTAAATTCAAAAATCGACCTGTTTCGGGAATTTTTAATAATTTCTTTTGTTTACCTAATAATGAATTTGTGCACGACATTAGGGGGACACTGTAGGATTTCCCTGACAAGAATAAAAAATCTCGGCTCCTATTGGTCGGATCGAGACTTTTTTTTAAGTTCATGTTTTTTTAAGCATTATTTGATGTAGTTGGTTTAAAATCTGTATATTAAAAAACTGCCGAGATAAGGACCCTAGTTACCGTTTTTCGGGTTTTTTTGTTAATTACTTTTTATTTTGCAATTTAAAAATTTACGCAAATGCAAGACAATGTAAATACCTTTCTCGATATCTTGACATGGGCAGAAGATATACGCGCTCGCATTTTCGACTTTATAATTTTGCCATTTTAAAATTGGGGGTCCGGTTTGCGTGTATTTGTTGAGCTCCCCAACAGTTATCTTTTCCTGTAGTTTTATCCATTTTCAGTCAAATTCGTTAATTTTATTTAATGCTGAAAATTATGCACATTTTTTCTTCACCGCTAATTTTGCAATGTAAAAATAAATCGCGAGCTTTCGCAAATGCCTGGCCTTGTAGCAAATTTCCTCAGGAACAAAATCGATAAGTATAGCTCATGTCAATTAGAAGCTTATTTTCGGAGATATAAGCGAGAAACTGAAAAAAGAGCAATTATTTTTTTTCTTTTGTAACTCTGATCCTGAAGCCATTGTCATGCACTAAAATTACCTGGGTAGATATTGTGAAAACGTTCGTAGACTCTATGAAAATTATCAAAACTTGTCTTTTTTATCCACTAAAACTAACTACTCAAAACTACTCAAAATTAGCAATGCAATGACAGCGCCAGCGTCCCGCGTCTAAACAGTTGTAACACATATAAGGTCTCTTCCAACAAGAGTCAGGGATTGGTTCCGAACCGTTTGAAATGTTTGGCCAGCTAAGTTTTAATTGTGTCTTCAGTGAATATATCGCAAGAATTAGTTGGATGCACATTTCTGACGGTTCGGAACCAATCCCTGACTCTTGTTGGAACAGACCTATAGGTACCGGATCCTGACTTCACAAATTGCTTGACCAATAAGAGACTATTTTTGCCTACCTAATTATATTAAATTTTTCAATAATTAATTACATATTAATAGTGCAGTTTAAAGAGGTTTTACATCTAGAAACAAACTTTTATATGAAGTAATTTTCTGTACTCAATCCAAAGACCAACACGTGTGCCAAAGACCGATTCGATTCACCGTGAAATTGTTACTCCAGCTATTTGTTAATTAATTTCTTTCGTTTTCTTGCAACTAATTGTTTAGTTACTAAATGTTAATTTTAAAAGTTAATATCGTAGATATAGGTTCTAAATTGATCTAAAAAAACGTATCGAAAAAGAAAACTTTCAAAGAGTTGAAATTAAGTAGCTCTTTACAACTAACAAAGTAGGACGTGCAAACAGCGTTATAAATAAATTGTTCCAAGACCAGGCAAAAGCCTTGGAACCCAAGGAGCTGAGAGAAGTGTCAGCAAGGAAGCTTTTGGACTTTGTAAAAAGGACAAATCTACTTGCTGAATAGGACTAGTAGTGGGACGCACAATAGGCCTAATTAGGCCGCAGTGCTATGGGACTTTTAAAGGACCAACCACTAGATGAAGAAGAAGAAGAAGAAGGCAAAAGCCTCTCGGGAATTCGTCCTTTTTGCATAAATAGAGTTTATTTTTACGGTAATTAAAAAGAAAAGAAAAATCACCTACGCCTCTTTGTTGTTTTTTATAAAGTTAATTGTTAATTAACTATTGTACATATCGAACCGGGAGTTTAGAGGCAATCAAAGAAAGGGTTAAACTTTTATGTTCAAAAAGTTTTATATTGATAGTTCATGTAATAAACGCGCTAGCAGCAGTAAAAGTTAACGTTAATGGACGGCCTGCATGCGGGGGAAGGGGCGCCGCGCCGGCCCCGGGCACGCCGCTCGCGGTGGCGCATGAGATATTTAAAACATTTTTTCTGCAGTTGTAAAAGCAATTGCACAACACAAAGCTGTGGCTGCAGAAAACACGGCTTGAAATGTATAGAAATTTGCAAAAATTGCCATGGCAAATCGTGCGAAAACGTAGAGAAACTTATTATCAAGAAACTATCAGATGATACCGAAGAATTTATAGAAACCATTTTTGAAGAGACAGATTTCATAGAAGACGAAGAAGACGGGGATGAATTCATTCCAGCTAAAAAAAATAGAATTGAGTAACAGCAAATTTTTATAAATATAAATCGTTATTACCTTGTATTTTTTTTACTGTCCTTATCACCATTTTTACATCATCTACATATTCTGTATAAAATTTCCAATAAAGAAAAAAATGAATATGAATATTTTTAATTTATAAATATTTAATGTTTAATTTACGACGGATTAAAACCGACATTGTATACATTTTACGACGCTATTGTACTCGTCTCAGTTGGTGAAATATGAATTTAGATACCTTAAATTTTAAGGCTTAAATTGTAGGTAATTTAATTGTCTATATCTTAAGATGAGTAATTTTCGTATAGGTCGTCTAGATTTTCGTAGGCAATAAGAAAAGTGAAAAAACACGTAAATTTGCCACTTATTTGCAATTTGCCAACTTAACGTCACTTCTTTCGAGTTAGTTTTTGTGCAGTAAAATGTCTACTAATATTTTTTTCAAGTTTTCAGGTTTTATGATCTAATTAGACTGGAGTAATGTTCATTTTCTGTTTTTAGTGGCAAATTAACTTAATATGAACCGTTTTCTAACATTTGTGTTGTGTTTTTGAATATCATTTCGGCAAATTCATCGTCTGAAAATAATACAGGGTTTTCACTGATTTCTTCTAATGACCCAAATTTTGTTAAAATGTGATCGACAGCAATTGAGAAAAGTGAAACATTATTTTTTGTTTGAACTAAAGTAAGATGTGACGTTACACTTGCAATAGGCATATTAACCCCGCTATTACCCAATCAAGGTACGTATTTTGCAAAACTGGCAGATTTCTCCAGAATTTTATTATAACTTCGGATAGAATAATGATATTATAAATTTTAATTTTGACTGGGAATTGAGTTAATTTATGAGTAATATTTTATAAAATTGCACAAGATGCAGGAAAAAAATGTTTTTTATTACTCATGACGGATAAGTCCTATCTTTTCGCATGTTTTTTAGGTCGGTAGGTAACTAGCTGTTTGCCCACTCTATACAGGGTGTTAGTAAATAAGTGCGACAAATTTCAGGGGGTGATTCTACATGAGAAAATAATGGCAGTTTGCTTATAAACGTATGTCCGCAAATGATTCGTTTTCCGAGATACGGGGTGTCAAAGTTTTTCTTAAAAACTGACGATTTAATTTATTGCTCTGAAACCGGTCGAGATGTGCAAATGAAATTTGGTGGGTTTTAAGAGGTAGTTATTGCGCATTTTTTGACACGCAATTAAGAATTTTATGTTCATCATTGGCGCGCGTACGGGTAATAATCTCAATTTTTTTAAAGAAAAAAATGGTACGCCACTGAGATATTACAAATTAAAAATCATTTTTGAATTCCTCGTTCAATTTGTGACAAAAAATCTCTCTTGCCTTTTCTTCGTATGGGGCGCCGTTTTGATGCAAAAAAATAAAACATCTTAACGCGTATTTTTTATTTCTTTAATACATTATCAAGAACTATCTAATACAATAACATTAAACCAGAACAATAACAGAAAATAACACTAATAAAATTTTGAAAAGGCGCAAAGCTACAACAAATGTTCAAAATGACCTCCCTCAGACGTGACACAAGATTCAACTCTTCGCCTCATTGATTGTCGTATTCGCGCAAATATTCCTGGTATATTTCTTATTGTCTCACAGCCGACTATAATTCGATTCCTCAGGTCATCAACATTTTCAACGGGAGTGGAATAAACTAATGACTTAAGAAAACCCCAAATGCAAAAATCAAGAGGATTTAAATCCGGCGATCGAGCAGGCCAATGTTCCGTACCTCCCCTACCTATCCAACGATTTGGATATACTGTGTCTAAGTGATTACGTACATTAATGCTAAAATGGGCTGGTGCACCATCATGCATGTACCATAGGTGTTGTCTCAGCTGTAGAGGAATTTCTTCAAGAAGAACAGGTAACTCTTCCTGTAGGAAATTAAGATAAGATTCGCCTGTTAGTCGTTGTGGGAGGAAATATGGACCGATTAAATGATCATCAATTACCCCAAGCCATACATTTACGGAAAACTGATGCTGAAAATGAGCTTCAAAGATTCCATGGGGGTTTTCCTCAGCCCATAAGTGATTGTTATGGAAATTTCGTATACACTGTCGTCCAAAAGTAGCCTCGTCAGTAAACAAAACGGCATTTAAAAAATTAGGAATTTGAGCGATTTGATGATTAATCCATTGGCAAAAAAATAGGCGCGGAAAAAAGTCTCTAGGTAGTAGAGCTTGCACACGTTCAATATGAAACGGATACAATTGCTGTTCTTTAAGAATTTTAAATACAGTGAAGTTGCTTACATTCAATATGTTGGCAATTTTTCGAGTACTTGTTTCAGGTGACTCCGCAATTAACTCGAGAACTGCTTCTTCTAGTTGCACAGTTCGTACTTCTCGAGGGCGCCCACAGTCAACCGTTTGTTTCTTAAATGAACCATTTTCGCGCAAACGTTGATGAAGACGAGCAAATATTGTGTGATGAGGTACCCTACGTCCTGGATACAACTCAGCATACAATCGTCGAGCTTGCCGACCATTTCCATTACTTCGACCATAGACAAAATGCATGTCTGACAATTCCGCATTTGTAAAATTTTCCATTCTTTTCGATAAAAGAAAAATTAATTACTTATTAACACTAATGTTATAGCAAACTAAAAGCTTAATAAATTAATAATGACGAAACGCTAATTTGACATTTCTTAAAAATATTCGTATTTAACAGACAAATGTTGACAGTAGCCTACTAGGTAATGTATTAAAGAAATAAAAAATACGCGTTAAGATGTTTTATTTTTTTGCATCAAAACGGCGCCCCATACGAAGAAAAGGCAAGAGAGATTTTTTGTCACAAATTGAACGAGGAATTCAAAAATGATTTTTAATTTGTAATATCTCAGTGGCGTACCATTTTTTTCTTTAAAAAAATTGAGATTATTACCCGTACGCGCGCCAATGATGAACATAAAATTCTTAATTGCGTGTCAAAAAATGCGCAATAACTACCTCTTAAAACCCACCAAATTTCATTTGCACATCTCGACCGGTTTCAGAGCAATAAATTAAATCGTCAGTTTTTAAGAAAAACTTTGACACCCCGTATCTCGGAAAACGAATCATTTGCGGACATACGTTTATAAGCAAACTGCCATTATTTTCTCATGTAGAATCACCCCCTGAAATTTGTCGCACTTATTTACTAACACCCTGTATATTTGCGTGCGGTAATCTTACTTGCGCACGCGAATTGCCAATAAAACACGCAAAATTTAAATACCTACACACTCAAAAATATTATTTTTAAAAAGTGACATTTAAATGACAGTTATTTAAGTCAACTTAAAATGAATAAAAATATGTTTACCCCACCGGGGCTTCGCCCCTGGACTCTTCGATTTCATTGCATTCGGAATAAAAAATAGTATGTGCAATTCGCGAGGTTGTCTATTGCACAATATACTATTTCGTACGATCGTGCGCAAAGGAGTACTTATCCGCATGCATTTCCGTACGCAAAGTTACACTTTCCGCACGCCGCCGCCGTGCGGAACAGTAAAACTACTAAAAAATTTCATTGGTAGGGAAAATTTATAAGTATTTATTTTAGTAGCTGTAGACTATTTTATGCAATGTGAGAAGCCGTTGCAAATGTATTCCCTTTTACCTTTTAATCCTACCTAATTCCCGATATTTATATTTCAACTTTAAAACTAATATTTTTTAAATACCTTGTATAATGATAAATGATTATAATAAAGTCAAGCAACAATAAGTGTACCTGTCGACTTTGACACATGATGTCAGATTTTTCTCCGTTTCTATGTCGGCAAGAATCTACAAATACCAACACTTTTCTTCTCATCAAGTCATCATAAAAAGGTTTAAAAGCTGTTAAAATAAGCAGCTCTGGCGAGGAGCTACCAGACTCCGTCCTGGAGGCCGCAAACTTTACAACTTCAAATTTTTGAGAAACAATATAAACATTGAATACTGGTGCCGCAACAAAAGGACAAATTGTATCAAGGGGGAGGTATTCCTAGCCTATTTTGCAGATTTACGAAAAACATTTTAGCCAAATACTTTATAGAGTAAGTACTCTACGTTAAAAAGTGTCCTTAAAGTAAAAAAAACTTGGATTTGAAGTCACTATTGCAAGTTCAAGCTAACCTCGTTTTAAAAAAAGCAAAATGTAGAATACCGTCCAAAAAAGGCCAGAATTTTTGACAAAAGTGAAGTTACCAGATTTATGGAAGAAGCACCTGATCAAATTTTCCTTCTAATAAAAGTCGCCAGTCAGTTGGACGATGCTTGCAGGCGCGATGAGCTTTGCAAGATCTCAAAGAGTATAAAGGAAACTTGATAGTCGTCAAAATCCCTGACAGTAAAAAAAATACTTCAAGAATCTTTGCAGTATCCAATGAAACAAATAAGACATTATTTACTACTCTACCATAAATATGCTAATTTGTGAAAACCATACACTCCGCACAGGCATTTTTTGTACATTATAGACAAGGAGCATGCAATACGCCTACGTGTTGTAAATTCATTCGGTAAAATGCCTTCGGAAATAGCTGCATATCTACAATTGAAAAATCCACAGCAGTGTACAGGACATAGTTTCCATCGTTCTTTCCGGCTACCATGTTGGCCGGTTCTGGAGCAGGAATCACTTATGTCAAGCGACTCGGAGGCTGGAAATCGACGACTGTCGCTGAGAGCTAGATTGATGATTCGACAAAACAAAAAAAGAATGTCGAATAAAATATTGGCCACGAACAACTGCCCTTCTGCATCAAGTCAACCTTCATCAAGCCATTTGAAAACTGTCCTGAGTTAAGTCAACCTTCATCAAGCCATAATTTATGAACTGCCTTTCCGCGCTATGTCAGTGTTCATCAAGACGTACCATAAGCCACCCATTAAATGAACTGACCTGATCTACAACCAATTTGCAAAATGTCAATAATTGTTCCTTTGTTATAAATATTATAAACAAATAATTTAATTTTCTATTATTTTTTATTGTTTTGTAATTTTTTGTTTATTGCTCTTTCTTTCAAGTTTAAAAATTATTGAATAAATTATCATTTGTTTATTTTTGTTGTTATCTGATATGAAGCTCATAGGAAAAATTTTGTTCTTAAGACGTGGACAAAGTGCCTTTTCCGTACACAAAAGCTTATCCGAACTCCGATTCGCGTCATCGTCCAACTGTTTTTGCGGGCGGAAAAGCAACACTTTGCGCACTGAGGTTTACCATTTTATTAAAAATTGTTACTCTTATCACAAATTCCGGAAATTTTCAAATTTTTTGTGTATGTTTTGTACTTAAGATCTATGACTAATTTTTCTGTAATAAATGGGGTTTGACTACCTCCATCTAATAGTGCTCGTGCTTATATTGGCTCGTTACTTGAAGATTATAACGTTACAAGTGCTGTGGCTAGAAGTATTTCGAAGTTTTTTTGTGTAGAAAAAACTGGAACTGTTTGAACATTGTCTAAGCTTCTAGCGGAAGAAGAATCACTGATACCGTTTTGTGTGGATGAATCAAATATACAAGAATCTCTAACAATGTTTTGGGAGTGATTGAAATTTTCATATACTTGTGCGAGTTGAAGAATTATTTGCGCTTTGACTATTTCGTGCAGAATATAATTGAGAATTTTGAGGATTTTGTGTAGTGTTGAATGGTGTTTGTTCGCGCAAATGCTACAACCTCGTACAATGTAAATTATTTTCCAGAATTAAACAATTTTCCTCTAAGAATTTATAAAATTGTGCGAGGTGGATAATTCTTTCGGGTCCTTTTGTGGAAAATTCTGCAAGTGTTGTAATCAGATATTTGTTGAAAGAAATAGATAAGAAATTAGTCCCAGTGCTCCATAAGAACACTTAAATTTTTGCAAGAGAAGGAATTTCTAAAGATTTCTTATATGCGCATTTATTAGAGCATCTTTCTTCTAAAATTTTAAGTACTGTTTTAAAATTATCATTAGTAAGTTATTAATCAAATTTAGAGGCTCATTTTTCAAATAACTTTTAAGATATATGTATTAAACGTTCATTATCTGACAATTGCGTATTTTTTATTATTAATGACGTAAAAATTTCATAAAATGGCAGGCAATCTCACGTTTTTCCAGAAAATAAATAAATTTTGTGCCCATATTTTACTTTACTCTATTCTGATTTGAATTTTCACATTTATTTGATTCTTTTGACTCAATTGTTCCTTGGATTTTTTCAAGTGCTATGGAATTTACTTTCAACAATTTCTCTATCTTTCAATTGCTCATCTGAATTATTCAAGTATTCAATTTCATCTTGAGAATCGCTATATTTTATGGCACTTTCACGTCAAATATCACTTTAAACACTAGCGAAGTAACTGAATATTCTGATCTTAGCTTCCTGACGACGAATTTGACTGTGATCAGCCCTCTGATTTACTTCTTTGGGAGGGGGGGAGGGGAGACTGCTACAAACTTGAACAATAAATAATAATCGTCTTTATCTTTTGAAGAAAAATGAATGAGGACTTCGGGCTGTAGTTTTTCTCTAGAACCGGCTTGAAGCTAGATCAATTTATATGGTGCGGTTCAATACCGGTGTGGAAACAGCAGCCAAAATTGGCAGCTCAATTCTACGGAAACAGCCGAGTCCACATAGGCGTCGTAGTTAGCAAAGTGGGGGCATGGGAATTGTCAGTGGTGCGAGCGTCTGCAGGAACATTGAATGTGAGTCGCAATTTTAAACTTTGAAAGTATCTATAGCGTCAGAAAGGGTTTTTATGGCATAACACCGCATTTAACATAAACGTAAGAGTATGGGATAAGACACCCTATCTTCAAAAATTATTATGATGCCATTGACATGTAGCTAATTCAGAATAATAAAGTACAAGTCAAATAGCATTGGATTACATAGCATAAGAAAATTCAATAAAAATCGTGTTGCTTATAAAGCACCACTGTCAGGCCGTCAGAGGGATGAAAACACCCCGTCCTGAAAAATAAATAATTTCTACTCCGATATTACTCATACTGCCAGGCCTCTGACGGCCTGGTAGCGATCGGCATCTGTGCTACTTTACTTGGATTAAGTTCCTTTTTATGCCGTATTAATTTCATCCTGGCAGTATGAGTAATATCGGAGTAGAAATTATTTATTTTTCGAAATGGGGTGTTTTCATCCCTTGACGGCCTGGTAGCGATCGGGGTCTGTGCTATTTACTTGGATTAAGTTCCTTTTTATGCCGTATTAATTTCATCCTGGCAGTATGAGTAATATTCGGAGTAGAAATTATTTATTTTTCGATATGGGGCGTTTTCATCCCTCTGACGGCCTGGTAGCGATCGGCATCTGTGCTACTTTACTTGCATTAAGTTCCTTTTTATGCCGTATTAATTTCATCCTGGCAGTATGAGTAATATCGGTTAGAAATTATTTATTTTTCGATAAGGGGTGTTTTCATCCCTCTGACGGCCTGGTAGCGTGTCTGTGCTATTCTACTTGTATTAAGTTCCTTTTTGTGCCGTATTAATTTCATCCTGGCAGTATGAGTAATATCGGAGTTAGAAATTATTTATTTCTCAATATGGGGTGTTTTCATCCCTCTGACGGCCTGGCAACGATCGACATCTGTGCTATTCTACTTGTATTGCGTTCCTCTTTATGCCGTATTAATTTCATCCTGGCAGTATGAGTAATATCGGAGTAGAAATTATTTATTTTTCGATAAGGGGTGTTTTCATCCCTCTGACGGCCTGGTAGCGATTGACGTCTGTGCTATTCTACTTGTATTACGTTCCTTTTTATGCCGTATTAATTTCATCCTGGCAGTATGACTAATATCGGAGTTAGAAATTATTTATTTTTCAATATGGGGTGTTTTCATCCCTCTGACGGCCTGGTAGCGATCGGGGTCTGTGCTAATCTACTTGTATTGAGTTCCTTTTTATGCCGTATTAATTTCATCCTGGCAGTATGAGTAATATCGGAGTTAGAAATTATTTATTTTTCAGGACGGGGTGTTTTCATCCCTCTGACGGCCTGACAGTGGTGCTTTATGAGCAACACAATTTTTATTGAATTTTCTTAAGCTATGTAATCCAATGCTATTTGACTTGTACTTTATCATTCTGAATTAGCTACATGTCAATGGCATTATAATAATCTTAGCCCTATACTTTCTTACGTTTATGTTAAATGCGGTGTTATGCCATAAAAACCCTTTCTGACGCTATAGATACTTTCAAAGTTTAAAATTGCGACTCACATTTAATGTTCCTGCAGACGCTCGCACCACTGACAATTCCCATGCCCCCACTTTGCTAACTACGACGCCTATGTGGACTCGGCTGTTTCCGTAGAATTGAGCTGCCAATTTTGGCTGCTGTTTTCACACCGGTCGGTTCAATCGATCACCATACAAGTAGGGAAATGGACTATATCTTCTATTCTTCTTGAATAATACGAAGTTATAAATTCAGAGTATATATTATCTTACTTATTACTATGTGTTATGTGAGATTATGAGGAAAAGTGAAGTTTGTTTTTTTACACAATTACTTTTTTAACAAATTCAATGCAAAGATAGTCTGGTTTTTTGTGAAAAATTATGTTGTCCAGATTTCTAGTTCTTTGTTACCTAATTTAACTATTATAGAACCACAACAACCTGTATAGGACAATTAAAATGATGTAACACTGTATATAGAGGGTGTCACCTAACGAATGTTACATACTTCAAGGGTATAATCTAGAACTCAAATGGTGTAGATTTAACCGAACTTACTTAAACGAAAAATGTCGCAAAAAAAGTTGCAGGATGTCAAAATTTCTTTTTTTATTTCTTGTACATTCCTATTAGGTAAAATCATACAGGGCATTAATTTTACTACAACTCTTTGTGAATATTCTTCTGTATTTGTACGTTTAAATTTTTACACGCAACTATCAGGAATAGGTAGATAATTTTATTCTACACACAAGATGTATACCTATCAAAAGTCGAAATTATGCTCGGTTATGGAGACATTACAGAAAATATTTATTAACACATACCCCATATTTTTTTAAAAATAACATAATAAACCGAAAGGTGGCAGTAATAAAAAGTCAACTAATTTATAATAAACGTCCATTATCTCCCCATTCTCTTCGACATATTTCCTTAAACGTTTTAATGAAAATAGGAAACGAATTGTACCTACGTTCTTCTCCCGTATTAGGTGTTACAGAGTTGTAAACAATTCCTTTCAAATAACACTAAAAATAAAAGTCTAACGGATTAAAATCCAGACAGCGAAGGCCAAGGAAAGTCACTACCTCGACCAATCCAACAATTTGGAAATGCTTGATTTAAATGATCTATTATCACTGCCATACTTCATGAAGAAAAACTAAGCAACAGCAAATTTTGCTCAAATCTGTTAACTGGGTTCTGAGTTAAGGAGAAAACAAGAAATAAAAAGAGAAACTTTAACACCCTGTAACTTTTTTTGCGACATTTTTCGTTTAAGCAAGTTTGGCTAAATCGACACCATTTGGGTTCTAGATTATACCCTTGAAGTATGTAACATTCGTTAGGTGACACCCTGTATATACCTATGTGTATTTAAAAATGATTAAATAAACATAAATGACTCGTAGAAGAAGGTACAAAATGTTAATTTAAATTAAAGCCCAGAATATATTTATACAGATTATTATAATTTTCTATAATGGCGAACATGGAAAGAAAGCTGTTCAAATTGAAGTATGGTGTAAGCTTTAAATTTAATGTACCTCCTTTTACTTTACCATAGTGTTGAAACCCTTAAGAAAGAAGCAAATAAAATTTACTAAATAATGATAATTAGGATTCTCATTAAAGAAATACACGACACTTCACTTCACTAATGTCGATTATTCCGACCATCGAAACCATGAATATTCATTTATGGTGTTTTTTTATTCAAAAATGAACATAACACTGAAGGTAATATATCGATATAAATTAATTATGTAAAAAAATAATTTAAAGCAACAATTCTGAATATGACCGTAAAAAACAACTCTGTAATAAGAAAATAACTTAACTCATTTATATACATACAGCTAAAATAGTAGTAAATTTGTGTAGAGTTAAATTTTTACAATTCTCTGTTTTCGTGAATTTCGACTTGTCAGAGATTTAGTAGATATTGAAGACCGACTTTGGATGAAAATACTAGCTCAAACGCTATATGAAATCTTTAATCAAGAAAACCCTCATTAAAAAAAAGTTGCGCAGTTGCTTCAGATATTGTGATGTAAGTCACCGTTTATTACTCAGAATTCTTAAAAAAAGAAAATATGTATTCCTATAAAGTAATATTTTTGAAACAATTTATTAAATGACGATGGATAGGCGACAAGAATTTTTTACATCATAACTTTACCAAGGTTCCACTTTTAAATAGAATAGTTTTTCTGTCAATGAAAATGGGTAGATGTGCAACATACACAAAACAAACACATTGATTTCAAAAAAATATATACACGGTTTCTTAAGTAGAGATAAAAAATCCAGGGGCGTATTCTGTGGCCAAAAATAAGGGTTTTTTGTTATATATATGTGGGGTATTAGGACAGCCATTGTCCAGCTACAGCGTGTCAAAAATTAAAAAAAAATCAGTTTTCAATTTTTAATTTCTAAACCGCATAAGATAATTTAACCAAATTCGGTGTGCACATTTAGTATGCCAGTAGGTGTGAAACAAAACATTACCAGCTTTAGAAACTTACCAGTGGCGGAGGTGTGGGTATCATCGATCATTGTTTGCAATAAAAAATATCATTCTTTATAATATTCTTCACTTTTTGTTTCTTCACACTTTTTTGTATATCAAACCAATTAACAACAAAATTAATTTGTTTGATCAAGTGCATTTTTACGATATTCATTATATTACTTAAAATAATAACAAAATAATTAATTAACAATGGAATTACTTTACTATGATTTATTATAACAAATATAGTAAATGGACACCTTCAGCCAAAATACATGTTTCAGATTTTCCTGAAATTGTAGCTCGAACGCACGTGCAAAATTTCCAGGAGTAGCTCTTATCACATTACAACCAGCTATAATTTATTGACGTAAGTACTCCTCAAATTCAATGTGAACCTTGTAAACTAATATCTTGAGATGTACCCAAACAAAAAAATCAATAGGGTTCATATCGCGTAATTTGGGTGGCCAAGGTTGATCTGGTTCTTGAGTGCCTCGTCCAATCACGTTATTACCGAATTGTTTTCATTTAAAAATTCATGAACAGTCAAATTAAATTGTGAGGGGGCTCCGTCGTGCATAAACTACATTCTTTCTCGTAGTGCATAGGAACATCGTCAAGTAGTTCAGGTAAAACGTTTTCAAGAAAATGTCTGTAAGAGACACCAGTTAAAGTTCTTGGTAAAAGGCCCAACAAGAAAATTTCCAATAATACCCACCCGTACATTCAAAGAAAACTGAACTCGAGATTTCATTATGGCATGAGAGTTTTCATCAGACCAAACGTGTTTATAGTGGAAGTTCATTATAGGGAAAAACGAGCTTCGTCGGTAAACCATATGCCAGTGGTAAAGTCAACAATTTTGTTCAATTTTTTATAAAGTCCATTGGCAAAATTGTAGCGAGCAGGATAGCGGCAGTAAGGCTTGCACAATTTGTATGTGATACGGTATAACTGTTGATGCTTCAGAAGGCATTAAACTAATTTATGATTAACATTAAGATTTGCAGAGGTCTTCTTCAATTTCGTATAGAATAGGTTCTTTCAATTCAGATGTTCTAACAGTCAAAGGTCTTCTAGGAATGGGACCTTTCTGAAATGAGCCTGACTCTGAAAGACGTTAAAAAACATTTCTGAACATTCTTGGATTCGGATGATTTGGAAATCTTTCCATATAAATTCGTCTAGCCTCAGTACCATTTCCATATGCGAGACCATGAAAGTAAACTACATACAGGGTGTCTCACGATGACGGCCATTAGAATTATTTCAGAGACTACTTCGATTTGAATTATGAAAGTTTGGGATATCGGGTTTTCTGGCAACTAAAATAATGGCGTTCACATACCACTTCCGGTTATACCGGTAGTCGCCATCAACTTGCTTATTTTAAATGGAACACCCTATATTTTATTGCAATTTTGGATTCTACGTGTTATTTTAGGTGCTTTTATGAAGTTTCTAAAATTAACCGTTTTCGAGATATTTAATTTTTTTCAAAAAAATGGAGAGAAACAGTGACTAGCTTCAAACTATGTGTATTTTATAGTAAGAAAGATAAAGCAAGAATATTTATAGAGGGGATAGCTAGACCCCTAAGCTTCCCATCCCTACTTTCAAAGTGGCTTAATTTCATACAGGGTGCTAGAAATTTAGTGCCGAGTTTAGTTAACTTCAAACTTTCATAAGTCGGTTTTTGTAATTGGAACACCGTATGTTTTTCTGTATTCTGATACACAATTTTACTCTCTTTCGAACGCTATCAGGGTTCCCTATACTATTCTAGTTTTTAAGTTATCTACTATTTTTTGTGTAATTACCTAAATCATGTAAGTAATTTCTTGCGAGGATAGTTGTGGAATTTTTAGCAAAACTTCAAAACAAACAACTAAACTGTCACCAGTTATTTATTATTATTTATTCACAGACGTTGCAATGGGAATATAAGCAGAACATTTATAGTTTTTAATGAGACATGCCAATTTTCCACCAATGAGCAGAATAAAGTTAAGAAGAATTCTGAAAAATCAACCTCATACATAGTAGGTAATACACAATTTTAATTATGTATGTTGATGATAATAATAATACACTAAGATAAAAGAAAATGACAACTTAAAAAAGTCATAAGTGTTCAATATGACCCCCATTAACAGCTAAGCACTTGTGGATTCTAGAGATAACACCATCAGTCACCGCTTTTGCTATTTCAGCTGCAGGCAATTCATGCAACGCTCTTCGTATTCGGCAATCAAATCCTCTTTTGAAGCAACGGGTGTAGAATAAACTTTTTGCTTTATTACTCCCCAAACATAAAAATCTAATGGATTAGATTCCAATTCCACGGTCCTAGGCGTCTCATCCAGCTATCTTGATTTGATTGTGACAGTGAGGTGAAGCCCCGTCAAATTAAGACCAACACTTCCTTAGTTGGTCTAAAGGTATTTCATCTAGAAAATCTGCCACAACCGTTTGCAAAATATTGAGATATCTGTCGGCATTTCAATTTTCTTAGTAAATATGGCAAGAAATTTAAAACTTTAATTAGACAAAAAACATTTACGCTAATTTTATTTTGAAAGTTTCTTTCTCGGCTAACATGAGTATTTTCAGATGACCACAAAAGAGTTTTATGTCTATTAAAAATACCTTCTCTCGTAAATTTTGACTCGTCTGTCCTTCTTAATATGTAGCAAAAATTGTGGATCTTCTTGGTATCGCACTAACATCGTTTCACAAAATTGTACACGTTGCACGGCGTCACCCGGATGAAGAGCAGAAAGTAGCTTAAATTTGTATGGATGCATATCATTAGTTCTTAGCATCCTGTGAATGGACGCTCGGGAAATGCCTAAATAATACTCTGCGGCACGAATTGAGGATTCTGGATGAACATTAAAATAGGCTAGCACATTTATTACATTATCTTCATTTGAAGTTATTGGTTTTGATAAAAATCTTTCTGCACAAATTCGACCATACTCTAGTTGATTTGCTAAAATTCTTATTGACTTTTTTCCTCAAAAACTGAATGTGCGGGCAGAAATCATTAAGAACTTTGGGGCAATATCTTTTCGAAGACACTTTAAGTATACCAATGCATTTTTATAGATTAAATTAACTCCTGTTTTGGCTATAGTTTTCCCAATTCCTGACAATTCCCGATGGTATCAGCGAGGTTGGACCCCATCTCATTTTGCTGTCACTTCGGGAATATTTAAATATTTTCCTCAATCCGTGAATAGTTCGAAGAGGTGCTATAGAATCCTAGTTGCGTTCGTGTGAACAGACGCTCGTTGGCTTTTTCTAAGGGGAATGTCAAAAGTTGTCTATAAAGAAACTATTAATTTAAATTAATAAAAAAAATACAGAAGGTATTTGATCAAGTACGATGAGAAATGTTTTACAGGAATTTCAGGATAGATTGATACTGTTAAGAAACAGATGGCAGTTATTTTGAGTAATTAATTTGAAGAAAACAAAAACATGAAACTTCGTATTATACAGGAACCCAGTTAACTGATTTGAGGAAAATTTGCTGTTGCTTACTTTTTCGTCATGAAGAATGCAGTCATTATATTTCTATTAGACTAAATCATACAGGGCGTTCATTTTACTACAACCCTTTGTGAATATTCTTCTGTAATTTTTTGTACATTTAAATTTTTACACACACCCACCAGAAATAGGCTCTAGAATTTTATTCTGCAGAAAAAATGTATACCTATCGATCAAAAGCCGAAATTATGCTCGGTTATGAAGATATTACAGAAAATATTTATTAATACATACCCCATATTTTTTGGAAATAACTGCATATCCATAATAAACATAATAAATAGGTAACATAATTAATAACATAATAAGTAAGCAAGAGCAAATTTTCCTCAAATCGGTTAACTGGGTTCTGAATTAAGGAGAAAACAAGAAATAAAAAAAAACTTTAACACTAACTTTTTTTGCGATATTTTTCGTTTAAGTAAGTTTGGTTAAATCGACACCATTTGGGTTCTAGATTATACCCTTGAAGTATGTAACATTCGTTAGGTGACACCCTGTAGAGTAAGAAATATATTTTAAATACCCATATACCGTTATATTGTTACGAATGGTAGTCTAGGTATGCCTGAATAAGAATAATAAACAATGTGATCACGTCTCATTGTTGTCTCTGGCAGATGACAAATGAAAATATAAAAAATGCAAGTCACCCGGGTACAAACGCTCACTCTTATTGTTGCTGTGTGGTATATTCTTAAAACGCCTGAAATATTTTTTTCTTATCTGTCGGTTACAAACAAGTTATTTTTATAAAATGTGAATGATGGATGTTAAACCAATATTATACAATGTGTCTTAATGGAGGAGAGATAACACGGGTATCTTCGTTTTACTGTACATTTCAAATAAGTTAAATCCTTACGTTGAATGCTTAGGAAAAAAATAAACTTCCCAATTAAACCAATTTTGACATGTCAACTACATACCTAATACCCAGCACACTGAAGTTTTAAATAAATACAAGTTTTAGTTTTGAAAATATTAGAGGATGATATCAAAAATGTATCTCATTTTTATATTATTTTCGATCCAATGATACTGGGAAGTTAATATAAGCTGTAAAAATAAATTAAATACTACTAGAATAATATAGTCAAATTGAAACAAATTTAAAGCCTCTGCAGTAAAGTGAGAAAGAAAATCATGAGTTGTAGTGGCACCTCCTCAAGTAGATCCGGCAGAGTGTTATGGAGAAATTCTAAATAAGTTTCGCCATTTAGTCGATTCGAGGAGTTACTGAATACGGAATACTCATGATAGTTTTGTAAATTTGTAATACCGCTGCGGGTAAATTAAGTTTCATCAATAAAGATAATTTTCTTTCGCAAATGTAAAATGAACTGACGGAAATTCTCTCGTTTAACCAAATCATTCGATAACAATTCTTTGGATATGATATGATATGGGTATAGATTACGTCTGATCACTCGGTGCACAGAAGTTTGAGATATACCAGTTTGTCGAGATATAATTCTAGTACTAATATGTAGATCATCCTCAATTATTGTATTCAAAATAAGTTTTTCCTCTGGCTCCCTGATTCCAATAGCACGTTCTCGAGTGTTACTGAAAAAATTGCCTGTTTCTAGAACCCGTCTTTTTCTCCGATATTCTTTAACACTTCTTCACAGAATCCTAACACTAATTGTGTTGTGGTTCTGTAATAAATAAATTGTTGAGGTATCTAAGCAACAGAGTTTTTATTAAAAAAAAGCAGATATCTCTGAATTGAATTTAGAAAACAAATATATATGTACTTGACAACAGAAATAAAAAAAAGATAGAAACTTTACATTGCTCATAATTTTCTCAGTATTATAATAAAAAAGAAGATACAGTCCATTTACTTTCTCTTATGGTGAACAGTTAAGCTGCATCATAAGATTTGGTCCTTCGAGCCGGATTTAAAGAAAAATTCAGCCCTAAGTTTAGCCTTCAGCCCTTCTTTACCTTTTAAAAAATGCTACGCATTTTTTAAAAGGTAAAGAAGATTAATTTCTTATTTCAAGTTATAGTAGTCCCCCAAAAGAAGACAATCAGAGAGAATTAATAGTAGAATCACAGTCCCACTTCGAAGTTGCAGTTCCTTATCGCAGTTGAAGTTACAGTTTCCCATCGCAGTTGAAGTTGCAGTTCCCTATCGCAGTTAAAGTTGCAGTTCCCCATCGCAGTCAAAGTTGCAGTCTTAGTCGTAGCCAAACTAAGCCCAAGTAGCAGTCAAGTTCATTGTCAGGAAGCTAAGATCAGAGCATTCAGTTTCTTCGCCAGAAGTGTGATATCTGAAGTGGAGGTGCGCTCTATAGGTTTATTTAAAATTTATTATAATTGTCATTTTAATTTTCATACCGGAAAGTTCTAAATTTAAAATCAATTTATCTAGAATACTCAAGTAATAATGGAAGCTTTACGAAAGAAAAGAGCTATTGCTAAATCATCTATAACGCGTGTTGAGAAATTTGTAAATAAATCCATTAATGATTTGCAAGTTAAAATTTTATATTTCAAAGAACGAGAACAGAACCTACGTGAAGCTTTCAGTGATTCTCAAGATGAAATTGAATACTTGGATAATTCAGATGAACAATTAAAAGACAGAGAAATTGTTGAAAGTAAATTCTATAGCACGTTAGAAAAGATACAAGAGGAAATTGAGTCAAGAGAATCAGATAAATGTGAAAATTCAATTCAGAATCGTGGAGAAACGCAAAATATGCCCACAAAATTTAATGTAAAACTTCCCGAAATAACTATTCCTATATTTTCTGGAAAGATGTCAGATTGGCTATCATTTTATGAAATTTTTACTTCACTAATAATAAATAATTCGCAATTGTCAGAAAATGAACGCTTCATATATCTTAAAAGTTATTTGAAAATTGAGCCTCTGAATTTGATTAATAACACCGTTAACTAATGACAATTTTAAAACAGCACTTAAAATTTTAGAGGAAAGATACTCTAATAAAGTTTCAGTAATAAATTCACATATAAAAAATCTTTTAGAAATTTCTACTAACTAAGTTCTACTTACTCACGCACAGTTGATTCACTTATACAAAATGATATCAATGATCCTTGTTCCTCAAGAAGTTTAGATAATACTCAAACAGTTTTTGCTTTTTCTACAAAAAACTCCCAGATACTTCTAGCCACAGCGCTTGTAACACTATATTCTTCAAGTAACGAGCCAATACAAGCACGAGCACTATTAAATGGAGGTAGTCAAACTTCATTTATTACAGAAAAATTAGTCACAGTTCTTAAGTACAAACTATATACAAAAAAATTTACAATTTTTAAAAAAATGGTAAATCTCATTATTCACTCAAATGTGGAAAAACATGTAAGTTTTCCTGCATCTTGTGCAATTTTAAAAAATATTACTCATAAATTACCTCAATCTTCAATCAAAGTTAAAAACTTTCATGTGCCTGATCACATAAAACTGGCTGATCTAACATACTTCAACCCTTCTGAAATAGGTACCTATGCTTATTGGAGCAGATGTTTATTACAGTATTGTATTCGAAGGTGAACTCGGGTGAAATTTGCCAGTTTTACAAAATACGTACCTTGGTTGGGTAATAGCTGATAATGTGCCTATTACAAGTAGTGTAAAGTCACATCATATTTTAAATCAAACAGAAAACAATGTTTCACTCTTTTTAAATGCAGTCGATTTAGACCACAGTTTAACAAAATTTTGGGCATTAGAAGAAATTAGTGAAAACCTTGTGTTTGGTTTTGTGGTAAATAAATTGACCTTACTAAGTGGACTGTATATTTGTTGACAAACGTTACAATATGACATGTATGAGAAGCCTACTTTTTTCTACGTTATTACAAACAACTAGACTTAAGCTAAGGAAACTAAGGAGTGCTCCGTCCATCCCACAGTTAGTGAAGGGACGAGATGGAATTACCTGTTGGTGGAATGTTCAGGAGCATGCTCATCATTAGCTGGCGGAGCCACAATGCTCACATGAGTACAGTCGATGTAACCAATTATTCCAGGGAATTGGTAACTTTCATAAAACCTAAAAAAATACTTACTGAGAAAGCTAATACAATAATCCAAAATTTCAATTACTTGAATGAAGAATAAACATTTTATCTTCTTCAAGATATATGAAACAAAGCAAATAGGTCTTATCGTATTTAAAATCGCAACCGCATTATTAGTATTTTTTTTTTTCAAGTTTAACAAAACCATCAATAACAATATATATTTTTTAATTCTGGCTACAAACAATATTATGTTGTAGTAAGCTTTTTATGGTTTTATGAATATTTATTTACCTAGTTCGAATATTTTCCAACTCTTCAATATTTCGAGGGAACCTTATTACATTATTTAGAATTTCAGGTTGGTTTAATGCATTCGTGACCTCATTCACAGCTCGACTAGCTGAAGCTTGGCTAATGGCCACAAAACTATTCAAGCCAGTAATTTCCTGGTAACTGCCTGAAGCATAAAACCTGAGAGCAGCAAGTACCTACAAAAATTGTAAATTTTAATTATTTAACATAAGTAAAAACCTAGTAAGCATGCTTCAACCACAGATTTTTGTTATGTTAAGTTGTGCCTCGATTAACTACAATTTTCTTACTTACCTTGGTTTGTATGGATAGAGCAGAGGTTCTTGTTGGTTGGGCTAAGAAAGGGTTGACCATATTAATTATGTCATGACAGAGTTCCTTATCCACTCTGAATAACTGCACAAATTTTCTATTAGATACTTGAAATGCATTTGTCTGGGGCAAAACATCTCTTCTAATAGCGAATTCTGCCACCGCTTCCTCAACATCCTCGTTAATAATGTCATTCCACAGCATTAAATTTAAGTTTTCCATGTTTATTTTCGATTTATGTAATTAAAATGTTCAAGTCACTTGACATTTTAGGTACTTCAAAAATAAACAAAAACAGACAATTTTAGGTTAGATTTGCTATTTCCCTCAGTCTCTAGTAGGAGAACTTTAAATTCTCTTGGGAGTAGCTCCCTCCCTAAATATTTTTTCAAGAATACCCTGTTGTGCATTTTTAAGAGAACCACGCCCACTTCCCTCACAAGTTCTACTCCCTGAAATTCAAGAATAGACCACCTGTAGGCAATTAAGATAAGATTCGCCTGTTAGTCGTTGTGGGAGGAAATATGGACCGATTAAATGATCATCAATTACCCCAAGCCATACATTTACGGAAAACTGATGCTGAAAATGAGCTTCAATGGGGGTTTTCCTCAGCCTATAAGGGATTGTTATGGAAATTTCGTACACACTGTCGTCCAAAAGTAGCCTAGTCAATAAACAAAACGGCTTTTAAAAAATTAGGAATTTGAGCGATTTGATGATTAATCCATTGGCAAAAAAATAGGCGCGAAAAAAGTATCTATGTAGCAGAGCTTGCACACGTTCAATATGTTGGAAATTTTTCGAGTACTTGTTTCAGGTGACTCCGCAATTAACTCGAAAACTGCTTCTTCTAGTTGCACAGTTCATACTTCTCGAGGGCGCCCACAGTCAACCGTTTGTTTTTTAAATGAACCATTTTCGCGCAAACGTTGATGAAGACGAGCAAATATTGTGTGATGAGGTACCCTACGTCCTGGATACAACTCAGCATACAATCGTCGAGCTTGCCGACCATTTCCATTACTTCGACCATAGACAAAATGCATGTCTGACAATTCCGCATTTGTAAAATTTTCCATTCTTTTCGATAAAAGAAAAATTAATTACTTATTAACACTAATGTTATAGCAAACTAAAAGCTTAATAAATTAATAATGACGAAACGCTAATTTGACATTTCTTAAAAATATTCGTATTTAACAGACAAATGTTGACAGTAGCCTACTAGGTAATGTATTAAAGAAATAAAAAATACGCGTTAAGATGTTTTATTTTTTTGCATCAAAACGGCGCCCCATACGAAGAAAAGGCAAGAGAGATTTTTTGTCACAAATTGAACGAGGAATTCAAAAATGATTTTTAATTTGTAATATCTCAGTGGCGTACCATTTTTTTCTTTAAAAAAATTGAGATTATTACCCGTACGCGCGCCAATGATGAACATAAAATTCTTAATTGCGTGTCAAAAAATGCGCAATAACTACCTCTTAAAACCCACCAAATTTCATTTGCACATCTCGACCGGTTTCAGAGCAATAAATTAAATCGTCAGTTTTTAAGAAAAACTTTGACACCCCGTATCTCGGAAAACGAATCATTTGCGGACATACGTTTATAAGCAAACTGCCATTATTTTCTCATGTAGAATCACCCCCTGAAATTTGTCGCACTTATTTACTAACACCCTGTATATTTGCGTGCGGTAATCTTACTTGCGCACGCGAATTGCCAATAAAACACGCAAAATTTAAATACCTACACACTCAAAAATATTATTTTTAAAAAGTGACATTTAAATGACAGTTATTTATGTCAACTCTCATCTAGAATCACCCCCTGAAATTTGTCGTACTTATTTACTAACACCCTGTACATTTAAAGGTAGTTTATATAAATAATACAATTTCTTGCAACTTAATTTCTTCAAAATCAAGAATAGCACCAATTAAAACAATATCTCTGCCAAGGCTTGAATTATGGGCCATGTTACTCCTTGCAAAATTAACACAAAAAATATTGTCAATTTACCCCCCTAGGTTAAAGTTTGAATCGGTAAATTTATGGACAGGTTCACAAATTTCCTTACACTGATTTTATTTGCACATTAGAAAATCCTCCTGAAGAAAGAAAAGCATTTTTAACAATCAATCTAAATTTGGCTTATGAATATTGGAATGAAATATTTAATAGGTTCTCTTCATTTATTCGTTTGCAAAGAACAATTGCCAATGTTTTAAGATTTATTAATAACTCAAAACTGAATTCAGAAAAAATATTTTATTGTTTTACACTAGAAGAATTAGATAATAATTTCCAAATGAAATTTCATATCTTCAGTCTAACAAGACAATATCTAATAAAATTATGATTTTATTAAATCCATTTTTAGATAAATCTAAGATTATACGTGTTGGTGGACGTTTAGCTCATGCAGAAATACCTTATACACAAAAATACCCGATTTTATTGCCATCAAAAGATCATGTAGTCGCACTATTGCTAAAAAGAGAACATTTGAGATTAGGTCACGCAGGTCCACAAACTGTGCTTAGACTCACATTTTGGCCTCTTGATGCGTTAAGACAAATAAAGCGAATTATAAAAAATTGTATTACATGTTTTAGATTTAGAACTCGGTCTTGTCAACAAATTATGGTAAATTTACCAAAAGATAGAGTTTCTATAGCGCGACCATTTCAAAAAATAGGAGCAGATTATGGTGGGCCATTTTTTATAAAATCCTCAAGATTACGTAAGGCGCCAGTTATAAAATGTTACATTGTAATTTTTGTGTGCATGGTTACAAAGGCGGTTCATATTGAATTAGTATCAAGTCTTTCTACTGAATCATTTTTGTTAACTCTTAAAAGGTTTATTTTAATTTACCTGTTCAACAGGTACTACCCAATTATAGAACAGGGATTTTACAGACAATAATAAAAGAAGTACATTAATTACAAACAAAATTAAAAAGAACAAACAAAAAAATACAAATACATCATAAAAAAGAAGGAAATAAATAAAATCTATACACTAAATAATACACATAAATGAAGATTAAAATCACATATTTGAAACTACCAAACGTTGAAAATATAATTTTTTTAAGTCATTAAGGCTGCAGTTAAAGATATCTAGAGTTTTTATTACAGTTGTTACTGATTTCATAAAGTGGTGGATGTTTGAGTACATTAGTATGAGGAGTTGGTAAATAAAATGTTTCGTTTTCTCTAGAGCTAAGTCTAGGTATAGAGAATAATAATAATAATTTGGCTATAAATTCCTGGCAGTCAGCCAAATTACGAAAAATTTTAAAAAGAATGACCTGCGAAATGTATTTCTGTCTAGTTTCAATGCTAATAAAGGAATGTGTACTCAAGAGGTCCTCATGCGGATATCCGATATGTGGATAGTAACCATCAGATTTAAAATTTAAAAATTTAAAAAATCGACGCTGAATCGATTCCAGTTTANCGTGTATGTCAGATGTTGACCATAAATACCTAAGGGATTTTTATTCATTCACGAAAAAATTTGAGTGATGTTCAGGTCAATGCCAATAAAATAACATTTTTACTATTTACGTTTACCTCCAAATCTGTTCTCTTACGAGATAAGGAGATATTTTATATTTTATTTGTGATTGTATGGTTGTAGTGTACATAAATTTAGAATTAAAGCAAACCATATAATTTTGTAGGTTGAAGTTTGAATTACGAATATATTTATGCAATAATTATGGCATTTGGCTAAATTTCAATGTTTATAAAACCTTCATATATGTACAGGGTGATCCCGAAAAATGTGCAAAAAATTTGAGGTTCATTAGTTTAAATACTTTTAATAGGGGTCCTTCATATAATTTTTTTTGATTTAAGGCCCCCTAGAGGAGTTACGACCTCTTAAAAGGGAATGAAATATGTAAAGTTTTATTTATTTATTTCCACAGTTTGAAATTTAGAAAGTGAAATTTGTCATGATATGTAGGCTGATAAAGCTTTTTCTAGACGAGTATTTTTGTATTGTCCTCGTTCTTGAACTACCCCCTGCACATTTTTTATTAGATTCTTTTTAAGTAACTTTTTTCGATAAAAAAAACTTTTTAACGCTTATTAGGAATATTCTTGCCTCTTTGAATTTTTTTTCATCAAGTAGAAAATTATGGGAAACTATTATGTGCGAAATCAAATGAGATTGAAATGAAGACTATATACGTGTATGATCCTGAACTTATTTTTTTTACTCAAAAAAAAAATTTGTTTGAATAGAAAATATTTACTCCAAAAAAATATAATGAAAAATGTGTAAGGGGTAGTTCATTTCAACGTCTTATAATAGGACGAAAAATACTTATTTAGAAGAAACTTTATCCGACTAATTATTGTGCCAAATTTCAGTTCTTAATTTCAAACCGTTTCGAAAAAATTAAATAAAACTTTACCTTTTAAGGCCACTGGCTCCTTGCTAAATAAGAATAATAAAAGTTTTTAAGGCTACGGGCACTTACTTATCGTAATAAAAGATATAATTTCTCATGTTACAAATTAATGTAAATGTACCATAACTAGTATTTATTCCTTTATGCGTAATAAACAGTGTAAGAAACGTCTATTCAGTGTGAGCGAGACAGAGACACTGAGAGTGAGATGAGAACAGAGCTAAGATGCACATTATGTGCAGTTGACTTAACACGTAGGTACATTACCATGAGCTGTATTTGGCCGCCCTCGAAAAAATGGCCGCCCGCCCGCCCGGGCGCTTAAGACAGCCCTGATTGTTATAAACATCTAAGTCGAATGACAAATGCTCAAATGCTAAATTATCTCTGGACGATTTGAGATTTCAGCAATACAAAGTATTAACTGCAAAGTCTGCTGTTGACGCGAAATCCGAAAACCCGAAATTTTGCAAAATCGATTTATTTTTTTCTCNTTAAAAATCGACGCTGAATCGATTCCAGTTTATTAATGTGGACGCCACTGTGCGGAGACCATACGGGAGAGGCATATTCAAGTTTCGATCTAATGTAACTAAAGTAAAGGAGCTTTATGACATCTAAGCTTGAAAAATCACGACAGTTGCGAACTATAAATCCATACGCTTTATTAGCTTCGGGGACAACGGTATCAATATGATTATTAAATGAATTTTTTTCATCAAATACAACGCCCAGGTCTCGAAATGTTTTCGGTTTTGACAAAATGTCATTATCAATGCTGTAATTAAACATAATGCGAGTGATCTTGTTGGAGAAAGACATGACATTACATTTTTCCACATTTAACATTAGTCTGTTATTATTACACCAAGATTGTATATTAAGTAAGTTTCGTTGAAGTTGAATACAATCATTAATGTTGCGAACTGAGCTGTATATTTTCACATCATCGGCATAAAGAAGAAAATTTACATCTAAGTTGTTAACTAAATCGTTGATGAATATGAATAGTAAAGGTCCAAGTATGGAACCTTGAGGAACTCCTGATGTAGCGACATACTCAACCGATATATATCCATTATAAACAATATACTGTTTTCTGTTGTCTAAATATGATTTAAAAAATTCAATAAGGCCCCTGATACGCCAAACATATCAAGCTTCTGGAGTAAAATTGAGTGATCAAACCTATCAAACGCCTTGCTGAAGTCCGTATATATAACATCAGTTTGTAAGTTGTTGTCTATAGAATCGGCTATAAATTGCGTAACACAGATCAAGTTAGTGACAGTAGAACGTCCTTTCATAAAACCATGCTGACAAGGTGTTATCATATTAGAGATACTATAATAAATATAGTCATGAAGTAATATTTCAAAAACTTTACAAAAATTACATTATAATTATTTAAAAATTTGACACACTTTTGAACGCTTCCACAAATCAGGTAGTCGACACTCAGTTAGGCATAAGTTAAATATTTTTTTTAAGGGATGAGAAAAAATCTGAGCGCAGTCTCTTATCAGAAACGCGGGAACACCTCCGGACCAGTAACCATTTTGGGTTTAATTCTTTTTAATGCTGAAATAATTTCGGTTTCAGTGAAGTCGTGAATATGTATGATATTATTAATGTTATTGCTGAAATATGAATTATTGCTGTTAGAAGATGACGGTAAATAAGATTTAGAGAAGAAATTGGCAAATGCATCAATAATATTATTTGCATTATCAATATGAGGCCCATTGTAATGCATAGACTGGGATATATTTGTAGAACCCTTTTTACTGTTAATAAATTGCCCAAAATTTACTAGGGTTATTCCTAATAGATGCCTTCGCATCCCTGACAAATGCTCGGTAGGATATATTGATTTCACTTTTAATTATATTTCGCAAGCTTTTAAATTCTTCGAAGGCAAACAGGTCTCCACTAGTTTTATATGCCTGCCAAAACTTTACTTTAGTCTTGATTTTATTAATAATTTGCAAGTTATACCAAGGAGGATACGTTTTTTTAGTTATGCTAGACAATTTAGGAATGCACATATCAAATACATATGTTGTAAAGTTGATCGTAGAAATAATTTAGGGCACGATCCAAGTCGTTAATTTTTTCAAGTTGGTGCCAATCTGAGTTACAGAGATCATATAATAAAGGAAAGTTGACTTTGCGAAAATTATAGCACTTATTGAACGATGTTGGAAAATTATTTTTTAACTTATTTTCTATAGTAAATTGAGGGAAAATTTCTAATGCCGGATGATATACGTCTTCTTCTACCACGGGGTCATCGGATCTTTCAACAACACATATTGAACTACAAAAAACTAAATCTAGAATTCTGTTGAATCCATTGAGAACAAAATAATATTGCGCTAAGTCAAATATGTTAATTAAATTATTAAGACTTAACATATGACGACTTACCTGATGTGTTTCAGCAAGTATACAATAATCTGTGATATTAAAATCTCCAATCAGTATCATATTAGAATTGTATAGTTAATTCAGAGACTCGATGATCTCAAAAAGATATTCATAATCTGCAACAGGAGTTCTCGGCGGAATATAAAGAAGTATTAAATACAGGGTGATTCAAAACATATCCAAAAAAAAAATTCTGGATGTACAGGGGACCCTTACAAATACAATTTTGTAAAGAAAAAATCAAAAAGGTCAGTTCGAAATTGATTTAAAAATACACTTCTGCACGGCATTGGAAACTGGTCCACTGTAAAACCTGACCTCGCACAATGCGACCGGTATGGCGGCGTGATATAAACGGACAAAAACTTTCGCAAGGCAAATTCAAATGCTTTTGCTTTTATTAATTATTAATAAAATTAATTTGTGTTTTTAAATAATAAAATCATTTGACATACCCGATGCTGCAACAGCAATTGTTCAAAATTTTATCCATTCACGTGTAAACACATTTGGATCCGTCTTACTCACTTTCTACGAACTAACACAAATGATGTCTTGCTTCACCATAACACAAACACTTCACCATAATACAAATGTTGTTTTGCTTCACCATAAATTAAAACGATATCCATCAACTCTGAGTTGCTATACACGCAAGCCATTTTTGACACTAACTACTAAAAAACTGGTGTAAATACCACAGATAACAGGTAAAAACTACCGCAACGACGGATTTCAGTATTAGGAGTAACATGGCTCTCCACGCGTATTGCGAATGACGCTAGACTACAGTTGTCCAGCTATGTAGTGGTTTAATGTGCTATAACTTCAATAATTTTTTTTCTCAGAAACTATAAGGATTTTACAAAATTTTTTTACAATATTGACTCGCAAATTTTTTTGGATAAGTTGTGAATCACCCTGTATAATGAAAAATTCCGATTCTTAATTTGTACACCAATAATATCTATAAAAGGTAAATTATCAAGGCCCACAGAGGACATATCTAACTGTAAACAAATAAAGTTATTGTTAACGGCAAATAGCACGCCTCCACCTTTAGTCCGATTAGTAGCTGTAAAGTTCCGGTCTACTCTAAAAACACTATAATTTTTATTAAATAGCTGACCATCATTAACAGATTAATCAAGCCATGTTTCGGTAAATGCAAATATTGAAAAATTAGAACATAAAGACATGTTAAAAACTTCAGATGTTTTAGATTTAAGACCACCAGTATTTTGGTAAAACACCGAAAAATTCGTCACTCTAGGCATGCATCTGTTCTGAGTTGATTTGATAGGAGACATATTAGTATTAGAGCATGTGGTAAAATTGTCAGCGATGTCGTAGTTATAATTCCATGATTGCTATTGAGAAGTTGCAACAAGAATACCATTACGCAATTTATCGCGTGCACGAATATAAGCTGTACATTTATTCATGTCCCATACAGCATGTTTAGTGTCCACATCAATATTAAGCGAATCCTTTAATTTGAAACAATTAGAACAATGATAACTCTTTGATTTGCACTGCTTGACTTCATGGTTTTCCCCACAAAGAGGACAACATATAGGCTTGTTACAATTCCTGGAGGAATGGTTAAATTCATTACACCTAAAACGTCGTAAAACCTCGACTGCATCATACACCAAACAACTGTCAAAACTAACAAATAAATTATCAGCCTTATTAACTTTACCGTAAGAACACTTATCAAGTTGTATAATACATTGAAATATATAGTCCAGGAGAATTACACATTGACATGGCTGTTGCTTGACATAACTTAGATATTAGTAAAAATCGGTCGAAAATAATATATACAATGAAAATATAAGGTTGTGCCAAGAAAAAAAGTTGAGCTATTTGCAGAAAAAATTAAAAACTGCAAAAATACTCAAAAATTACGTGTTTTTTCTAACATTTTCCAACATAACTTCTTAAATATGCAGTTTACAGAAAAAACTATTACTAGTAAATTTGTTTGTTATGAAATTTGCTATAAGATAGAATTTTGATTTTGATACCTGCGCATATCATATTTTTGTTGCTAAATAGCCAAAACAACGTAAGAAAGTGATGAAAATCGAGGTAATTTGGAAGTGTCAAACTGACAGGCAAGAAAGTAGATATATGAGGCGGGTTCTGGACCAGGAAGTGACATGGCAAGGTCACCTGGGGTCAAGGTCACTCTAAGGTCATGTCAAGGTCACCTGGGGTCAAGGTCGCCCCAAGGTCATGTCAAGGTCACCTGGGGGTCAAGGTCACCTGGGGTCAAGGTCACCACATGGTCAGTGTTCATCGAGTTCGGCGCGCTCCTTCAGCGGCTTCTTGTGGGCATTGTCCTTGTGCAAGAGATGCGTGGGTGTTGGCATGCAAGAAGTGTCATGGCGGCATGGAAGTGACGTCATACAAGAAGTATCATGGCGGCATGGAAGTATCGTCATACAAGAAGTGTCATGGCGGCATGGAAGTGACGTCATACAAGAAGTATCATGGCGGCATGGAAGTACCGTCATACAAGACGTATCATGGCGGCATGGAAGTGACGTCACATGACCAGTTGGTGGTAAATTTAAAATTCAATCATAATAAGGGGAGGTCAGTGACCTCCAAACAGCATTGCATCATTCTTATCTGGTATTGCATCATTCGAGGGCAATGACCTCCAAACAGCATTGCATCATTCTTATCCGGTATTGCAGAATTCGAGATCAAGTTTCTACAAGTTCAGACCTGTTTATTAAAAACTGNTATATAAATATATATTTATTCTGCATTCGAATATTTTTTAAAAAATTTGGAATTATTTTTATTTTAAAATAAAAATTACCGCTTCGAGATTCTAGCTGGCCATAAATTTTTGTGGTTTTATTCATGTTTATAACCGACAATCTTAAAGTTGTTTTCGTAATAAATGCACTTTTAAAATTTTTTACTAATTTTAAACATGGGTATATTGTATGCCAATGGCTTCATTGCAATTTTTGCATAAATAAATTGTTCAAACAATTGTAACAGAAGTTGCAAATATGCAAATGTGAGGGTACTGTTACTTCAAAACATATATTATGTTACTGTTTTAAATGTAAGTATTTATATAGGAATTCTCTTGAATATCGAGTTAAAATTAATTGTTTGTTATTATATTTATTTAAAAATAATACTTTCGTCATTAAATTTTTAAATTTTTCAAAATTTTTTCTCGATTCTCTATACACATTTTTCTTTTAACTTATAGACAATGCCATCGTAATTTCTACGGTATAAATTAAATTTCTCTTGAAATTAGCATAAAACTGATTTTGGACTTATACAGTTACAGAGAATATGTACGGCATTGCAATTTTCATTCTTTATGTTATATTTTTAATGAAAATTTGTAAATGCCATGCCATATGCCGTATTAATAACCTAAAAATGCAGTAAAAATTTAATGAAAAATATTATCAGCTATGTAAAATCCACTAGTTAAAATGTACGGAACTGGTTTTTTTATATTTTTTTACTTATGACAAGTCAATTACAGCTATAATATTTTGAATCTAACATTTTTGTTTATAACAAGGAATTTTTAAAATATTGTAAATTTTCACTATTTATTTATTTGTTTTTTAATTCGAATTTTTAGTTTGTACCATTAATAACCGGCCATGATTTAGTATGATAGTTTTTGGTTATATTTTATCAAAAAAGTGTTTGCTGTACAGAAATTAATGATCTTATCGAAAAAAACAACTCCAAAATACAAGTAATTGTTTATATTATAAACTTTTGCATTAACCATAATTTTCAGACGGCATAGTTGCTAAGAATTATTTGGAGAGTTAAATAATTATGTGGAATCAATGCCGAACATTTTTCAATGATTTGAAACAATGGGGGCTCTAAAATAAAGGGTTGCGCCCTGCATTTCTAACCCCTGTATCAGCAGATACAGCGTCACTAAAAATGTTATCTACGTATCAAACCGAAACTTTCCAAATTTTCCTGGCTTCCGGTATTGCTATTTTTGTACGGCATTAAGTCGAGATTAATTTTTTTTGTATAACCTATATACTTTAGAAGTGCCCCCCCCCCTTGCTGGACAGGTTTAGGTTACCTGTGTACTCACATGTACCAACAAGAATTGACGACATAGTTTCTAAAGTTATTGTTATATTAGTCTAGGAGCCAGATAGGGTTTCCTGGCCAATCAGAGTGCCACGGCTGCAAACAAGTTATCTTCTGAAGTATTTTAACCTCCTGAATCCAAAAAACTTGGTCGCAAAACCTGAAAGTGGTCAGTTTAATTGTTATTAACAAATTAAATGTTTAAATGGCTGTAAAAAGTTTATTTTTATAGCTAGTACATTTTTTATGCGTTAATAGTTACGTTTTCTCATAACAAACATATATTTTTTTGAAAATTAAAAAAAGATTAACTTTAACCAGAGTTATTGCAAATTTAGTTCAAATGTCTTACATTTTCCATCTCCGCGCGCACCAATTTTGCCATATCTCTGGTTATATTGGACGGATTGAGACGCACGACATCTCATTTTAAAGCTTGAACTTTATTTTACAAAATAGGTAAGTTCCATTTATTAATTTATTTATTTTACAATTGATGGCACCTTAGAAGGTTGTGAAGTTTCAACGAAATTGCTGGTTTTATTTGTTTATAAGGCTCTTTTTATTATTCAACTTCGATGAAATGCCAAAAAAGTTACCGGATATTGTTCCTCGCATCCTAGCGATTATTTTATGCCTCATAGTTACTAGTTTTTCTTTATCAAAACCCGTGAAGAGACGCGCGTACGTCGAGAGCGCTGTACGCGCGCTCGATCGAAAGCTCAGAGTGCAAGTGCACTATATACTTTATATGTTTTTGATGTTAATCTATTTATTAAACAATAATTACAAACACCATTCAGTTTTGCAAGAGATCCTACAAACTATTTGATCAACTCTGGAAATTTTGGAGGAGGTAAAATGTAGTTCATTATAAATTTCATTGTCAAAGCATTAATAAAATTAATCATACAACCGGTAATATTAAAAAATATGATGTTTCATTTTATAGATTAATCAGAAACTACTATTGAAGCAAATATTAAAATATGAGGAATATTTAGTTAAAGTCGTAAAGAAAGGTACAACCGGTAAGAAGTTTGATGACCTACGATTATGGTCTTATCTCCATTTAAAATCCGTTTTAAAAGAAGAGCTGCCACCTACAAGTGCACGACTGCACATTTTAAGGTGTATGTACCTATAGTTTACAAACAGGTAAACTGTTTAAATAGCCACGCTGCAAAATTAGATCCACACATGTTCGGCTGGATAGATGCTGGGGATATGCTTGATCTAAAAAAAATACAAATATTGCTTCTTCCACCGGATGAACTCATCACTGATTGCACATGCAAAGTATGCTCTAGAACAAGGGTCGGCAACTGGCGGACCGCGGTCCAGATCCGGACCGCGGAAGGTAAAATACTGGACCGCCAAAAATTTTTTTAAAGTTTAATTACTCAAATAAGTTATTTAAAAAATGTTTTTTACGTTTAAGTGCCAATCTTATCATTTTTTCTAGTACTTTACAATTGTGTGAGTGTGTGAGTTCTTAATGGTTAGTAAGCAGATTAAATTTGAGTCCAAATTAAAATAAAAAAATGAGAAATATGAATTTTTTTTCTGGACCTCGTTAAAAATTTTCAAAAGTATCCGGACCCCACCTAAAATTACTTGCCGACCCCTGCTCTAGAAGATCATGAGTTTGTGTGGCTGCAGAAATTAAATGTTGCTCATTTTGCTATTGCCAAAGGCAAGGCACCTGCGAAAATGTCTATTGAGCCCATTATTAGAAAAGAAATAAATTAATTCAAATCTTTAAACAATTGTTGTTAATACTTATTTAAATCTTATAAATATCAGTCATTGTTAACGCTTTTTTATTATTTAGTCTTTGTGACTTCCTAATAATAAAAGTTTACAACACGTCGCGCTCTTGCACTCTGAGCTTTCGATCGAGCGCGCGTCTCTTCACGGGTTTTGATAAAGAAAAACTAATAGCTATAAGGCATCAAATGATTGTTAGGATGCGAGGAACAATATCCGGTAACTTTTTTGGCTTTTCATCGAAGTTGAATAATAAAAAAGCCTTATAAACAAATAAAACCAGCAATTTCGTTGAAATTTCACAACTTTCTAAGCTGACATTAATTGTTAAATAAATTAATTAATAAATGGGACTAACCTATCTTGTAAAATAAAGTTCAAGCTTTAAAATTATCGCGTTTCTCAATCCGTCCAATAGAACCAGAGATATGGTAAAATTGGTGCGCGCGAAGACGGAAAATATAAGAAATTTGCACTAAATTTGCAATAATTTTGGTTAAAGTTAATATTTTTTTTTAATTTTCAAATAAAATATATGTTTGTTATGAGAAAACTTAACTACTAACGCATAAAAAATTGTACTAGCTACAAAAATAAACATTTTACAGACATTTAAACATTTAATTTGTTAATAACAATTAAACTGACCACTTTCAGGATTTGCGACCAAGTTTTTTGGATTCAGGAGGTCAAAATACTTAAGACTAAGTTGTTTGCATCCGTGACAGTCTGATTGGCCACGCAACCCTATCTGGCTCCTAGACTAGTGGTAGTATTGATTTATAAGTAATTCATGCTGGGTCAAATGACCCCTTGAAAATTTCTGATGGGCTTGTAGTCTTAATAGTTTCGCATGCTCTGCGTCGGATGCATGTCTTCATACTACTCATATAAGCGAGTCCAAGCCATTAAATCTCGGACAGACTGAATTTCAGTCTGGCCGAGGTTTATTCAGTCACTCTATGGGGCCCATTATAAACTAGGATATTCCTTCATAAGTGCAAAAAAAGTAATAGACTGATATCCTGGTTCGTAATGAACCACATAGTACTCGTATATAGGTTAGACTACTCGCGAAAATTAAAGTGGTCATATTATTTTAATGAAACATGGGGCCTATATTGTTTTTAGGTGATGATTTCTAGACCCATAAACAAATGAAATTTGTGAAATAAAAAATGAAAATATGGTTGGCCGATCCTGAGATATCGAAAAGGCTTACACCAGTGGCGGCTCGTCAGCTGACGCAAGTGACGCACCGCTTCACC
Source organism: Anoplophora glabripennis (assembly GCF_000390285.2). NCBI lineage: Eukaryota > Metazoa > Arthropoda > Insecta > Coleoptera > Cerambycidae > Anoplophora > Anoplophora glabripennis. The sequence goes on from NW_019417216.1 coordinate 160,238, forward strand.
TAAAATTTCCGTTTGGTTGTGCAATTTAAAATTATTTTTAATTTTATATAAATTTTATAATTTAGGAATATTGAAAATGAATTGGGTTTGTTTGTTTAATACGCAGAAATAAACAGAATAATTGCATGGTGAACGCCTTTTAAAAAAACGTTGCCTTCGTTGAGCGCGAACATCTACCTCGTACCATACATGTATAGTATTATACGACGCAACTGACGCAGATTGAAACAGTCTGTATTCTGCTTCTGTTCGTAGCGTTGTTTACGGCGGTTGTCATTTTATTTATTTTATTTTATTTAATACACTGTTCAACAGGTACTACCCAATTATAGAACAGAGATTTTACAGACAATAATAAAATAAGTACCTCAATTACAAACAAAATTAAAAGGAACAAACAACAAAAAAAAATACAAATACATCATAAAAACGAAGGAAATAAATAAAATTTATACACTAACACATAAATGAAGATTAAAATTACGTATTTGAACTACCAGACGTTAAAAAATAGAATTTTTTTAAGTCATTAAGGCTGCAGTTAAAGATATCTAGAGAACTTTTATTACAGTTGTTACTGATTTCATAAAGTGGTGAATGTTTGAGTACATTAGTACGAGGAGTTGGTAAATAAAATGTTTCGTTTTCTTTAGAGTTAAGTCTAGGTATAGAGAATGATAATCCAAATTACGTAAATTTTTGAAAAGAAAGACCTGCGAAATGTATTTCCGTCTAGTTTCAAGGCTAATAAAGGAGTGTCTACTCAAAAGGTCCTCATGCGGATATCCGATATGTGGATAGTAGCCATCAGATTTAAAATTTAAAAATTTTAGAAATCGACGCTGAATCGATTCCAGTTTATTAATGTGGACGCCACTGTGTGGAGACCATACGGGAGAGGCATATTCAAGTTTCGATCTAACGTAACTAAAGTAAAGGAGCATTATGACAACTAAGCTTGAAAAATCACGACAGTTGCGAACAATAAATCCATGCGCTTTATTAGCTTCGGAGACAACGGTATCAATATGATTATTAAATGAAATTTTTTCATCAAATACAACGCCTAGGTCTCGAAATGTTTTCGGTCTTGACAAAGCGTCATTATCAATGCTGTAATTAAACATAATGCGGCTGAACTTGTTGGTGAAAGACATGACATTACATTTTTCCACATTTAACATTAGTCTGTTATTATTACACCAAGATTGTATATTAAGTAAGTTTCGTTGAAGTTGAATACAATCATTAATGTTGCGAACTGAGCTGTATATTTTCACATCATCGGCATAAAGAAGAAAATTTACATCTAAGTTGTTAACTAGATCGTTGATGAATATAATGAATAGTAAAGGTCCGAGTATGGAACCTTGAGGCACTCCTGATGTAGCGACATACACAACCGATTTATGTCCATTATAAACAATATACTGTTTTCTGTTGTCTAAATATGATTTAAAGAAATTCAATAAAGCCCCTGATACGCCAAACATATCAAGCTTCTGAAGTAAAATTGAGTGATCAACGCCTTGCTGAAGTCCGTATATATAACATCAGTTGTTGTCTATAGAATCGGCTATAAATTGCGTAACACAGATCAAGTTAGTGACAGTAGAACGTCCTTTCATAAAACCATGCTGACAAGGTGTTATCATATTAGAGATGCTATAATAAATATAGTCATGAAGTAATATTTCAAACACCTTACAAAAATTACATATAATGGAGATAGGACGAAAATTAGTAATGTTAAATTTATCACCCTTTTTAAAAATTGGACACACTTTTGAACGCTTCCACAAATCAGGTAACCGACACTCAGTTAGGCATAACTTGAATATATTTTTTAAGGGACGAAAAAAAATCTGAGCACAGTCCCTTATCACAAACGCGGGAACACCATCCGGACCAGTAGTCATTTTGGGTTTAACTCTTTTTAATGCTGAAGGAATTTCGGTTTCAGTGAAGTCGTGAATTTGTATGATATTATTAATGTTATTGCTGGAATATGAATTATTGCTGTTAGAAGATGACGGTAACTAAGATTTAGAGAAGAAATCTGCAAATGCATCAATAATATTATTTGCATTATCAATATGACGCCCATTGTAATGCATAGACTGGGATATATTTGTAGAACCCTTTTTACTATTAATAAATGCCCAAAATTTACTAGGCTTATTCCTAATAGATGCCTCCGCATCTCTGACATATGCCCGGTAGGATATATTGATTTCACTTTTAATTATAGTTCGGAAGCTTTTAAATTCATCGAAGGCAAACAGGTATCCACTAGTTTTATATGCCTGCCAAAACTTTGCTTTAGTCTTGATTTTATTAATAATTTGCAAGTTATACCAAGGAGGATACGTTTTTTTAGTTATGCTGGAAAATTTAGGAACGCACATATCAAATATGTTAGCTTTGCGAAAATTATAGCACTTATTGACCGATGTTGGAAAATTATTTTTTAACTTATTATCTATAGTAAATCGAGGGAAAATTTCTAATGCCGGATGATATACGTCTTCTTCTACCACGGGGTCATCAGGTCTTTCAACAACACAGATTGAACTACAAAAAACTAAATCAAGAATTCTGTTGAATCCATTGAGAACAAAATTATATTGCGCCAAGTCAAATATATTAATTAAATTATTAAGACTTAACATATGACGACTTACCTGATGAGTTTCCGCAAGTATAGAATAACCTGTGATATTAAAATCTCCAATCAGTATCATATTAGAATTGTATAAATAATTCAGACTCGATGATTTCAAAAAGATATTCATAATCTGCAACAGGAGTTCTCGGCGGAATATAAAGAAGTAATATATATAATGAACAATTCCGATTATTATCTATAAAAGGTAAATTATCAAGACCCACAGAGGACATATCCAACTGTAAACAAATAAAGTTATTGTTAACGGCAAGTAGCACGCCTCCACCTTTAGTCCGATTAGTAGCTGTAAAATTCCGGTCTACTCTAAAAACATTATAATTTTTATTAAATAGCTCACAATCATTAACAGATGAATCGAGCCATGTTTCGGTAAATGCAAATACTGAAAAATTAGAACATAAAGACATGTTAAAAACTTCTGATGTTTTAGATTTAAGACCACGAGTATTTTGGTAAAACACCGAAAAATTCGTCACTCTAGGCATGCATCTGTTCTGAGTTGATTTGATAGGAGACATATTAGTACTAGAGCATATGGTAAAATTGTCAGCGATGTCGTAGTTACGATTCAATGATTGCTTTTGAGAAGTTGCAACAAGAATATCATTACGCAATTTATCGCGTGCATGAATATAAGCTGTACATTTATTCCTGTCCCATACAGCATGTTTAGTGTCCACATCAATATTAAGCGAATCCTTTAATTTGAAACAATTAGAACAATGATAGCTCTTTGATTTGCACTGCTTGACTTCATGGTTTTCCCCACAAAGAGGACAACATATAGGCTTGTTACAATTCCTGGAGGAATGGTTAAATTCATTACACCTAAAACATCGTAAAACCTCAACTGCATCATACACCAAACAACTGTCAAAACCAACAAATAAATTACCAGCCTTAATAACTTTATCATAAGAACACATATCAAGTTGTATAATACATTGAAATATATTATTGTTCTTCCTAACAGAATAATACTTAATTACTTTACAGTCTGCATTCAGCAACACATCAGGATTACATTTAACTAAAATGTCAACTAAATGATCCTCAGGATATTTCTCAGATATACCAACTAACCGAATTCTTGGATGCACACCATGTATTTCTTTGACATCATACGAATCAGACAGTTTATTCTGTGCTATGTCTTTAATTTTGACAATGTCTTCCTCATTTTTGCAGCTTACCAAAACTCCACCGTTTTTTAAATTTTTTACTTTAGATAACTGGTCATGGCAACGAGACGGCCAACGCGGGATTATACTACGGCGTGGGGGAACGAGTGACGCAGAAATTGAAGCAGCATCACCCATCGCCTGAGTTTAACCCTTAATATTTGTTTTGTATAATAATTGTAGAAATGTTTCCTATGTATGATCCAGTATGTATTTTATTGGAAACGCCATTTTCCAGATGGAAAATTGACGACAAAAAGGATTTTTTAAATTGCGTGAGACCTGTGCCTTATTCTCTCGATATGGAAGAAAGGGGAAGTAAAAAGACAACAAGTACCTACGTTCGAAAGCTTCTGAATGAATGATATTCTGGGTATAAGTGGTTGTGTGTTGTGTGGAAGTTGTCATTTAAAAAAACTTTTCTGTATGCCGTGTTTAATTGTGGGTTTTGTAAAGTCGGGCGTGTGGAATAAGAAGGGATTTAACAATTTTGGGAACGTCACGCAAGGCTGTCGTAACCACAAAGTTTCTTTGGAATATACATGTACGGTGTGCGTTAATGTTCGCAGAAGTCCACAAGCCGAACTAATATTTCTATTTTTTATAAAATCTAAATGAAAATCTTTCTCACGATCGTCAGTTTTTCGGTAATATTGCAAATGCAACTAAAAATTTCCAGATTCATTTAAAGCCGTGCGTCGCTTCTTTATTTTTTTAGTCAATCAATGAATATGCTTCACCTATTTTCAATGTCACAAGCCGCCACTGGCTTACACATATATTTGGAAAATATGTTTTTCATGGTCATCATCAGGTGTTTTCTTATTTTTCACAAGATTTTCATTTTGTTAAAGTTGCAGCAATATGAGTTTTGAAACATGTAATGTTATCAAATTAAAATTTAGACATGAGTGAAGGTTGGGAGCGTTCACAGTAAACTCACTGATGTACACTAGATCGTTTATTACTTGAATCTGTTTGTTATTTGCAAGAGCTAACAATTTATAGTAATTAATTCACAACGTAAGCTATTTATTTTATCTAGCTAAGCAAGATATCTAATATAGTATTATTGTTATGGAAAAATATAGAATTAGAGATAAAAATATATACAGGGGTTAACGGGATATTAATATTACTCCTCCCGCCGAAGTTTCAGCATCGTCTCCTGGCGATGAGATCTCCTTTGAGAACAAGGCAGTGGTAGTTTTCTTGTCCTTGAGTGGGTTAGGTAACCATTCAAATAGTCTAGGGCAACGCTTTCGGCATCGAGTATATGCGAAGACTAGGATGATTAAGCTTACGATCGAAAGGCATAGAATCGTCAGCCAATAGTTGGAGTCCAAGAGCGTAGCAGGCTCTAGGTGGAATTGGGTCAGCTTTGTGGTTTTAGCTAACTCCATCAGTGAGTCTAGGTTTGAAGTGTCGACTTCTTGTAAATGTAGGGGTTGGTTTTTGTTGATGGTTAAGTTCCATAACTGTTGGATATCAATTTTTGGTAATTTGTATACTGGAGATGTTATTTGGTTTTGTGATGAGGTGAACCATTGTCCATTGATAATTGTAGTGCAACCTTTGGGTAGGCTTAGGACAGCTGGTTGTGACACTAGTTGTATTCCGTTTTGACAGTTAGAAATTTGAAGTGTGTTTGTTGAGATCACTAGAATTTGGTTATCTTCGATAGCGGTAACAATGTTTTTACTGCTGGAAATGTAGTGGACTTGGCAGTTTTTGTGATTTCCTTTGGATAGCAATAGGTCGAGGCAACTGTCGTCGTGGAGTTGACTTGGTGCATCGCAAATGTAGATTTCTTCTATTCTTGGGCATCTTTGTGTTGTTGTAATATAAGTTTCAGTACTCATTCCCATGAAAGGTGATATTGGAATAATAGTAAGGTTTTGGATTGGAACTGGGATTAAATGGTAGTAGGAGTATATCTCGTTTGTTAAGATTGGCAATCTTATAGTAAAAATGATATTATCATCAGAGAAATGAACAGATGTTCCTAAATAAAGGTAATAGTTTTGAAAGTGATCTAAATCTAGAATACTTTGCGTGTTGTATAGTTCCTTAGCTTTTTGCAAAACGTAAATTAAACTTTGTTTTGACAAGATTGAATTATGAACCAATTTCCAAGATGCAAATGTAATTGCATTTTCCAATTCGTCTAGGAATTCATTTATATAATTTAAGTTTACAAATAATTGTGACAAGATATTTTGAATTGAGACGGTAAATAACATATGGGTAAGTTGTTCATTAAATTCTGTGACATATTGATTCATGAAATTTTGAATAGTTTTCTGATTTTCTGACAGTATTGTGATGGTTTTATTATAGTCTTGATAAGTTGTGACGTTAAACTAATTTGAGTTTTTAATTGATATTCAATTTGATTGTTATTTTTATTTAATTTAGTGATTGCTTTATTTATTGCTTTACGGTCAGAGTCATCCATTGTACCAAACAGCCATTTATTTGCGCTACCTACAAGGTTTATTAATCCGCGTTTCGGACGTGATTTTACATTTGGTACAAGATTTTCTAGCTTGTCTTTTGTTTTTGAAGTTAATTATAATGCTTGTGTAACTGAAGTTGATAGTCCAGTATTTATGTTTGTTTTGTTATCCATGTCTTGTATTTGTTTATTTAGTAACAATAGTTGTTGTCGAGTATTTGTTAGTTCTTTTTGGATTGGGTTTAGATTTACATAATGTATGAATTTATGATGTGTTTGAATAGATCGCATTGTTCCTAGTTTTAATGTTAGTAGTCCATTGTCTATTGGAGTTATTTTAATCTGACAAATTATTATCGGGAGAAATTGGATTAGGATCCATAATAGGTGTGTCATTGTCTGTTTTCTTAGGTCTTCCGCGTTGTCGAGTACCTGGAACAAGGATACGTTTCTTTTTTACTCTTTTCTTATGATTTCTTCATTTACGTCAGGTATTTCGTCTACGTTGTTTATCATTGATAATAAGTCGTCTTCCAATTGAGTGGTGGCTGCTCTTGTTAATACATTTATTTCTTGTGGTCTATCTTCTAATTTGATTCTTGATAGAGCATCAGCTACATAGTTTGATTTTCCTTGTTTGTATTTGATAATATAGTTGAATTCTTCCAAGTGTAGTCTCCATCGTATAAATCGAGTGTTTGGTGTTTTCAAGTTTGCTAACCATTCTAAAGGCTTGTGGTCTGTGTATATCGTAAATTCTCTTCCGTAAAGATAGGGCCTAAAGTATTTACAACTCCATACAATTGATAATAGTTCTTTCTCTATAGTAGAGTAGTTAATCTCTGCTGGATTTAGTGTTCTTGACGCATATGCAATTGGTTTGTTATCCTGGGAAAGTACAGCTCCTACGGCATAGTTTGAAGCATCTGTTGTCAGTTCAAACGATTTTTCAAAATCTGGGTATGCCAAAATTGGTTCGTTAGAAAGTAAAGTTTTACAATATTCAAAACATGAAACATATTCTGGTGTTAATTCTATTTTTCTATCTTTTTTTAGACATTGTGTGAGGGGTTTTGTAATCTTCGCGAAATCTTTAATGAATTTCCTATAATATCCAAGTAATCCTAGGAAAGATTTTATTTCTCTATGTGTTTTTGGGATTGGGAATTTTTTGATTGCTATGATTTTTTCCGGGTTCGGTTTAATTCCGTCTGGTGTGACTATATGTCCAAGAAATTCTACGTTTCTTTTCAAAAATTCAGATTTGTCTAATTGTACTCTCAAATTTGCTTTTCTTAATGTGTCGAATATTCTTTTTAAATTGGAAATGTGTTCTTGTAACGAAGTGGAGAAAATAATGATATCGTCTAGGTATACAAGGCAAATTTTGTTAATGTGTTCTCTAAGAACATTATCTATCATACGTTGAAAGGTGCTTGGAGCATTCTTCAGTCCAAATGGCATTCGTAAGAATTCGTAGTGTCCATGTTTTGTGTTGAAAGCTGTTTTTTGAATTGAATTTGGTGACATCTCTATCTGGTGAAATCCAGAGGCGAGGTCTAATGTCGTAAAGTAACAACTTCGTCCTGATTTGTCTAAAATATCGGTTATGTTAGGAATTTGATATCTGTCTGTAATAGTTTTGTTGTTTAGGGATCGGTAGTCAATAACAATTCTCCATTTTTTCTTTCCAGAGGCGTCTGCTTTTTTCGGAACTATCCAGATGGGTGAACTCCATGGTGATATGCTAGGTCTAATTATTCCATCGTTTAACATTTTGGCAAGTTGATTTTGTACTTCTTGTTTATATATGTGTGGGTATCGATAAGTTTTAGTATGACATGGTGTTTCGTCAGTGGTTTTAATTTCGTGTTTAATGGTGCTTCTAAAGGTCAATTGGTCTGAAGGATTTTGGAAAATATCCACATATTCTTCACATAAATTTAGGATTGCATATTTTTCTTCTTTATTTAAGTGATTTACTCTAATGGATACTTTTACATTAATTTGTTCGCGTGTTATAGGTGGTATAACTTCACAATTAAAAATTTCGTAATCTTCTACATTAAAAGGTTCAGAATTTTGAAAGTCAGAAAGGTAAATGATTTGATGTTTGTTAGTCAAATTGTGGACTTCGATTTCTGCAAGGTGATTTTCGCTATTCGTTAAAGTTCTAGGGACATAAATTTTGCCTGAGTTGAGTTCTGGTATGATTATATTTCCATTTTCTTCTTTTACAGGAATTTGATTCGTCTGATTTCTAAAGGGTTTAAGTGGTTTAGTAATGGTCAAATTCTTGTCGGTTCTGGTATTCGAGTGTAGAATATGGTGGTTCTTCTTCTATTTCCGTGTTATGCATTTGATAATTATTAATTCCGGACATAGGTTTTGGTTGATTCACGTATGAAATTACAGACATTGGTACTGGTTTCGGTAAATTGTTGTTAGTATTTTTGGGTTTCCATACATTTTGTCTGTTTGGTGGACCGAAAGTCTGTCTATTTGTGGGAAATTGTTCTTTAACTTGTCTAGGTTGGACATTAACTGGTTGAGATGGAAATCGATTTTGATTTTGGTTTTGTGCATTAAACTGAGGCGGTATATTTTGGTTAAAATTTTGATATCTTGGATTTTGGGCAAAATAAGGATTAGTTTGTCTCTGCATTGGTATTAGTGGCTTATTTACAATTTGTTGTTGTTGTTGTGGTTGTTATTGCCTATTTTGGTATAATTTTGCGAAATTTTGAAATTCTTCTTCTTCTAATACAAAGCTTAAGGCTGCTTCTAACGTTGCTGGATTTTTTAATCTAATTATCGTTTGATAATTTAATGGTAGGTTTGTTACGAACATGGTTTTTGCAATGTTATTATAGTTTCCAATTTGTAGATCACTGATCTGCGGATCGGGGAAATCGTCGTTAATTTTTGTAATGATAGTCGCTCTTAGTTCCTGTAGTCGTAATCCATAGTCATAGGGTCGCTCGTTTTTGTTAGGTCTAGTTGATGTGAGTTGATGCGTTAAGTATTGCAGGTCACGTTTGTCTCCAAAAGTTAATTTTAAAAGTTGTTCTATTTGTAACCACGTTTTTAGATCGGTTCTACTAGCGATTAAATTTTGTGCTCGTCCTTTTAATTTATTTTTAACAGCTTGTAATATCAAATTATGCGTGACATGTTGTGGATCGTCGGGAAAATTCGAAAACGTGCTTCGCACTGACTATATATGAATGTAGCACTAGGTCATTACCATCAAAGAAGGGTACTGTGTCAATATATAATTTCAAGAGTTGGGTATCTAATCTGTATTCCGGTGGAGGCATTGTGATATTTATGTTATCTAAAGTGTTATTAATGTTATCTATAGTTTCAAGATTCTTATTCGCGTCCTGGAGTCTTTGCGGGTTGTCATGAAATTGGTTCAATGAATAGTTCTTTGTTTGTTTGTTTGTTTGCTTTTAACAATTAATGACTTATCAAGTCGGGTTTCTTAAAAATCTAAGGACTTATCAAGTCGCGTTTGCTTTATTTCTTATACACTAATGACAATCAAGTCAGTTTTTGCCAATCGGACAACTGATATCAAGTAGTAAAGGAAATGAATGACAGGATTGAATGAGACTTACTGTTCGCTGGTTTTCTTGGGATCGATTCGATTGCAATGGTTGCTATTGCTTATCGGGCACGTTGCTGCTACCGCTGCTCGTTATCGTCCAGGTTCTCTTGGTTCGGAAGACTAGTGATGCGGGCCACACTTGTCAATCGGACACTTGTTCTCGAACACACACCTCTCCCCCAAGCCGTTTCGACTGCGCCAGTGAAGGTTGGGAGCGTTCACAGTAAACTCACTGATGTACACTAGATCGTTTATTACTTGAATCTGTTTCTTATTTGCAAGAGCTAACAATGTATAGTAATTAATTCACAACGTAAGCTATTTATTTTATCTAGCTAAGCAATATATCTAATATAGNGAGACCTGTGCCTTATTCTCTCGATATGGAAGAAAGGGGAAGTAAAAAGACAACAAGTACCTACGTTCGAAAGCTTCTGAATGAATGATATTCTGGGTATAAGTGGTTGTGTGTTGTGTGGAAGTTGTCATTTAAAAAAACTTTTCTGTATGCCGTGTTTAATTGTGGGTTTTGTAAAGTCGGGCGTGTGGAATAAGAAGGGATTTAACAATTTTGGGAACGTCACGCAAGGCTGTCGTAACCACAAAGTTTCTTTGGAATATACATGTACGGTGTGCGTTAATGTTCGCAGAAGTCCACAAGCCGAACTAATATTTCTATTTTTTATAAAATCTAAATGAAAATCTTTCTCACGATCGTCAGTTTTTCGGTAATATTGCAAATGCAACTAAAAATTTCCAGATTCATTTAAAGCCGTGCGTCGCTTCTTTATTTTTTTAGTCAATCAATGAATATGCTTCACCTATTTTCAATGTCACAAGCCGCCACTGGCTTACACATATATTTGGAAAATATGTTTTTCATGGTCATCATCAGGTGTTTTCTTATTTTTCACAAGATTTTCATTTTGTTAAAGTTGCAGCAATATGAGTTTTGAAACATGTAATGTTATCAAATTAAAATTTAGACATGAGTGAAGGTTGGGAGCGTTCACAGTAAACTCACTGATGTACACTAGATCGTTTATTACTTGAATTTGTTTCTTATTTGCAAGAGCTAACAATTTATAGTAATTAATTCACAACGTAAGCTATTTATTTTATCTAGCTAAGCAAGATATCTAATATAGTATTATTGTTATGGAAAAATATAGAATTAGAGATAAAAATATATACAGGGGTTAACGGGATATTAATATTACTCATGTATCAATCAATCACTAATTGTAAGCAGAAAAATTAATATTGTAAAAAATAAGAAAAACACTAGATCGAGAAAAACAACTATCAGTTGAATATAAAAAAATGTTTTTCGTGATCGGCCACCTCTATTTTAATTTTATATTTCACATATTTCGTTCCAAATTTTTTCATTACGAAAGTTCCCTTAACAGGCCTATACCGTATGGGTCACATACTTCATTACCAAAATATAGCCACTTTAATTTTCTCTTGCCGTCACTAATATAAATCAGGTGTTTTAAAAAATCATTTGCTCTCTTAACATACGCCCGCTATTCGGCTAAGGTTTAAGGATTATCCCATAAAAAAACATCCATCGTGGTTTAAGCTTCAGTTCGTAGATAATATTGATTCAGTTTTTGATAGCCAAGCTTTGTTTTTTAAAGGGTTAGTTTTCTTCAGTCGCAAAGAAAATGTAAATGTTCATTTCTTAATGAAATATATTTTTTAATATTATTAGGGAAGCGATTTTTTTCTTATTTTAATATCAAATTGTATTTTATGTGTATGATATCACTAAGCGACAAATTATCATAGCAAGGCAGATTAACGATTTCTAAATATTTTTTAGGAAGGATTTCATAAGGTTAAAGTTTCAGTCCTACGTTAGAGGTTGCTAGGGTTTCTTAGACAATTAACGGAAATAGGACGAAAACATAAAAAAAATGCGAAAACAGTGATGATGACTCGCACAAATTGCAATAAACTAAAATATTCTAAAAATTGAAACATTTTGGTTGGATTTGAAATTTTCGTTTAATGACGTCGGCAATGGATAATATAATTTTTTCCTAAAACTTAAATGAGGTCAATATGGAAAATGGAAAAATATGGGTCTCATATTTTTAAACTATTTTAATTTTCTGACGCAGTTAAAATGTTGGAAAACATCTCATTGTTCCATGATATGTGAATAATGCATTTAACGTAGATTAAACATTCTGCTTCTATTCTATTTAAAGAGAACTGTGATTTTTATGTAAAATATCAATTTATTGCAGAAGGAAAACTTTCAATTTTATATTGTGATTAAGTTATTATTGTTATTTTAGATACTGTTAAAATAACTTTCATGAACAATCAAAATGAAGAATTATTCCAGATAAAGAATGAACAAGATTCTCATATTAAAACCTTAAATGAAATTGTTAGTCATTTAAATAAGCTTATAAAGGTATATAATAAAGAAATGTTCAAACAAGCGTCTGAAAAAACGAATCTCAGTTTTCTTTATAAAGGAATTATGAATAATCAATTAAGTATAATGAAATTTAGTAAATTACTCCAAGCTAGATTATCTGCTATAGAAGATGAATATTCAAGTATAAATAGTAGTTTCAAGTTACTAGGAGAAACAATGGATAATATATCAAAAAGACTAAATAAAACTAATAATGTTTTGACTACTGTATATTTTAAAATATGTAAAATTAATAAACAAGACGAAGGTGTTTCACTTCTGGAATCAAAGTTGCAACAACTTAAGGTAGATAATATTTTGTTTCTCTTATATTATGTAGGATCATTGTCTTTATTATAATAAATTCATAAAACTTTCATATTTTTTAGAAGGATAAGCATGATCAGGATGAACTAGTTAAAGTTTCAACAAACTTACAAAAAAACTCATTTCAAGTAAAAGGAAATCCAGTAGAAGACTTAACTCGACAAATGGAAGAAAATAATGAAGCAATAAAGAAACTTGAAAATGAAAATATTAAACTCAAATGTATTATTTCTAAACTGATTTGTTCAAAAAAATAATTTAATTAATTTAATTTATTAAATAATTTAATAATATTTAGTAATGAATTAAGTTCGTGTGATTATTATGGTATATGATAATATATTTTGTTTCTCGTGCATTGTTTTTATTATAATAAATTCACAAATGCTTCATATTTTTTTGAGGAGTAATGGTAAACATAAAAAAAATCATTTGAAGTAAAATGAAATCCAGTAGAAGACAACTCGACAAATGAAAGAAAATAATGAAGCAACAATAAGAAACTAAAATTAAAATATGAAACTCAAATATATTATTTCAAAACTGATTTAAAAAAAATAATTTATAAGTACGTAGGTATTATTATTATACAGGGTGTCTCAACTAAAAGCAAGCATAACTTCGAAACTAATATTATTCTGAAAAATCATTGAAATCTTAGATTGAAAAATGAAATAAGAAAAAGTAACCTAAATTATCAAATGTATTCAAACGTAATAAGCCAGTTCACTCTTAATCTTTTAAATTTATTTTTATAGGGGATGGGACATAAAATAGAACACATAAAATTGTAATAACCGGTTTCATATAAACTGAAGTGTCCTTTACATCTAAAAGATCTTTATAGCGTTATCATAATATGTTAATACAGTAATTACCAAATATTACTTAAAGTCAACTTTATTATGATTATGAAAATAGAAGTAAATATTTCATTAATTTTAAATAAAATTGTTTGTTTATTTGTAAACTTTATTTGTGCAGAAGAAATGTAGTTCCAATTGTCTTTTAGCCACTGATATACAGAGCCTTCATAAATGTTTACTAGCTAAGTGACCGTCGAGCGTAGGCAACCAACAATTCACGGTGGGTAAGATCAAACCTCAGTGTAATGGTTGAAGGGGTTACATGTAATTAAATAAAATTGTTTTAACTAGACAACTTTGATACGGACATTGTAGGACTTTGATTTATTCATCGCTGTATATTATCGATGACATTCGCCAACGCGAAGGAAATAAAATTACTGTTTCAAACAAAATTTCTGGTCATGTGGTTTGTAATCATTTATGAAGGCTCTATACAAAAAGCTTTTTCACCTGCTTGAAGGGTGATTGGAGAGGATCGAGATAGCGTGACATTATGTTTGTGGGGTCCATCATCCTGAGAAACAGGGATGGAGGAGAATCGGTCTGTGGAACAGAGACGCGTGTAACGCCTTTTGGGGTTGGTTCTTGGACGTTGGGAGGGAGAGGAGATATTTGGGTGCGGATGGCGTGACAATATCTTTGTAAGCTTTATCTCCTTTGAAAATAGGTGATGAAGTAGATGTGGCCTGTAGAATAGGTTATATACAATACGTTCAACACCTCTTGGGAATCGTTTTTGGTCGGTTTGGGGATGTGGTTAAGGGCCCGGGTGGCGTAACAGTATGTTTATGAATCCCTTGTAGACCGGGAGATATTAGACTGAAGTTCGACGACGTCTTTCTCGTTTATGCCTCTGAGTGTACTGAAAGGTAACCGAGAGACAAGTACAATAAACTAAATTTAAAAGATGCGCAGCGGGACACCTTTGTGAAAATTCAATTTTTCTGTTCAAAAAAATAATGTGTACAGCGACGTATTTCTCACTTATGCCATGTTCATAAGTTGAAGAGAAGTATTGATTTTATCACAAAATTTTTTTGGCATAAGTGTCGCAAGGGACCTAAAAATGGAAAACTTTGTAAGAAAATGTGAAAAACATCTTTATTTGTCTACCAATTTCTCATTAATGCCAATTAGAAATATGACATTATTATATTCGAAAAGCTCATAAAAAATATTGGCATAAGTCCTACTAAAGACTAAAGAAAATAGGGCTTTGGAAAAGCTGCGGAATATTTTTATTTCCATTCTATAACTTTCTCATTTATGCCGTTGAAAATTTATGATTCTTACTATAAATAATGTACTGTGCCAAGTAGGCATAACTCCTCTATGGGTCCAATATGAAGGCATAAGTCCCAAAGTTGTAGGAAAATTCATGAAAATTTTTACGTCTTTCTCGCTTATGCCGTTTTGCATGCACGTAGGAAACTACATTATAAAGTCATATAAATGTAGGCATAAGTCCACATTGGATTTTCATGTAAATTAATTTAAATTTTAATTCGAGTCAGGTCGACAAAGTAGAAAAATAATAGAAAATTGCCACAATTTTCTCGTTTATGCCGTTTCGTACACGAGTAGAATATATTATTAAAATCCACTTTCAAGAGTGGCATGAATGCCACAAGGTACCGTCGTATGTAAAATTTTTTTAAAAGTTGTCAAAAATTACAAATTGCGGTTATTTCCTCGCCTGCGCAATTTTCGATATACTTAAATTAATTTAAAAAATGTATCATAAATAATGCAAGTGTCGGAGAAGATATCTATATAAAAAATGAATATTTCTAACTATAAAAGGTAATAAAAAATTTAAAATAAAAAAAATTTCATGAAAAAGAGAAAGCTTTATATTGGGTTTAGTTTGATTTTTCGACATATTATTTTTTATTACGATAATTCTTAATAACTTATAATAAAGCTGGTAGTAAG
>NW_019417216.1:178204-187317 GCF_000390285.2 Anoplophora glabripennis
CCCACCCCCTAGGGTGGAAGGGGTGAGTTGAAATTACGTGCGCTCTTAGGTCTCCCCATTTATAGTACACCCCTAAATTTTCAGATTTTTAAGTACTACTTTAAAGCAGTTTCTTTATTATCATAAGTTTTTGATAATTTTTATTTCAATTTTTATCTTTAATTTTTTTTTAAGTACGTATTGTGATATACAAAGACTAAATTTTCTTGTTCTAGAAATTTCCCATTTTTTATTTCTGGGTTGATAAAACTAAATTGCTAATAAACAGCGTACTTGCTTATAAACAGTCAGTAGCACGCAACAAAAATTAGAAGTCAGTATGATAAAAAAAATATAAAATTCCAATCTAAATATGAAAAAAAATAAAGATCACTTGATAACTTTTCTTAAAGTTCATATATATGACATGTATTTGGTGTCAAATTAATCAGCAAGGCATTAGCAATATAAAAAAACTAATTTGAATATAGTTTTTTTTTTAACAAAATTCATCTGATATATATAATGATATATATTTTGATATATATCACCCAAAACTAAATAGCATGCTATTTTACATCACTAAATTTAAGTATATCGAAAATTGCGCAGGCGAGGAAATAACCGCAATTTGTAATTTTTGACAACTTTTTAAAAAATTTTATATACGACGGTACCTTGTGGCATTCATGCCACTCTTGAAAGTGGCTTTTAATAATATTTTCTACTCGTGTACGAAACGGCATAAACGAGAATATTGTAGCAATTTTCTATTATTTTTCTACTTTGTCGACCTGACTCGTATTAAAATTCAAAATAATGAAACATGAAAATCCAATGTGGACTTATGCCTACATTTATATTACTTTATAATGTAGTTTGCTACGTGCATGCAAAATGGCATAAGTGAGAAAGACGTAACAATTTTCATGAATTTTCCTACAACTTTTCAAAAAATTTTTAGCATATAGTCCTCGCCAGGGACTTATGCCATTTAAAAAAATTAATACTTTCACTTTTTTCTTTGCAGTAAGCTTTATTTTATTCACGAGAAAAACGTTGACAAAAACGAAAAATTTTCCGCAGCTTTTCCAAAGCCCTATTTTCTTTAGTCCTTAGTAGGACTTATGCCAATATTTTTTATGAGCTTTTCGAATATAATAATGTCATATTTCTAATTGGCATTAATGAGAAATTGGTAGACAAATAAAGATGTTTTTCACATTTTCTTACAAGGTTTTCCATTTTTAGGTTCCTTGCGACACTTATGCCAAAAAAATTTTGTGATAAAATCGATACTTCTCTTGAACTTATGAACATGGCATAAGTGAGAAATACGTCGCTATACACATTATTTTTTTGAAAAGGAAAATTGAATTTTCACAAAGGTGTCCCGCAGCCCATCTTTTAAATTTAGTATATTGTACTTGTTTCTCGGTTACCTTTCAGTTCTCTCATAGGCATAAACGAGAAAGACGTCGTCAAACTTCAGTCTAATATCTCCCGGTCTATTGCAAATGAATGACATTGCTATTCCGTTTTTACTCAATCTACACACGTGTCTGAAAAAAAAAGGAGTAGAAGTGTCCAAAAACAGACAAGTAAACCATCAGCCGGTGTTTCTATGATCTTTATTCCAGAAGCCAAAAACAACTCGCATCCACAGTAATTTTCAATTTTGGCCGAGACCACTTTTTAATGTAATTAGTGCGTGGATTAATAATAAGGCAGGATGCGTTAATTTCCCACTCAAAAAGCAAATGAGAGTTTACAATAGTATGAGGTCGATATATCTGGTTTAGTTCACTATCCAATAGCTCCACAGGACTTTATGGAGTAGCTAGCAGTGCAGGTATTTATTGACGGTGTTCGTGAAATAAAGCAAACACTATGATTAGATAGATATAAGAAAATTAATGTTAATATGGCTTTAAAATGCAAACTCACAATTAAGTTCATAAGTTAAAAGTCAAATGAAATTAGAAGTGTTTAGATATTTTTTTGTCATGATTTTGTAATGTAACTACATCTTAATTAACAAATAATAATGTGTAAGAACATTAAGAACGTTATTTGTATTTAAGCTGATTATGTCCTGTTTATTATCTATTAAAAATATGATTGCACTTTGTGGTTTTGATTCCGGTCAAAATAATTAATCAGCTAACCAAAACGGATAAAGTGGTTAAGATAACTATTGTATATTTATTTTTCTGTTAAGTTTACGAACAACAACAAAGAACACTGAGAATTTGATATTTAAAACTAAAACAGATATATGTCACTTAACTGTAAGATTTATTATATTATCAAGGTTGTTGATATTTTATATATTTCAATAAATATTTATTGCCTTCTTTTTATTTACCTATTTAAAAATTTTATTTTCTTGAAGGGAAATCTTTTGACGATATATTTGTTTCATGGTGTAATTAATTACAACACTTTTTTATTTGCGTTAAGTATTGTATTGGGCATTAAAAAAAATTAATTCAATTTTTACGTATTTAATTTCTTTTAACTATCTTGTACACAATACTTTAGAGTATAAGTACAGCGCAGTGCAAATGAAAGGAATACATTCATTATTTCGGTGAGTTTGGACAAAAATTAAGAAACAGGTCAGGAGAAGAGGATTGATTGAATGGCCACCTTGGTCCCAAGATTTCATTTCTCTAGATATCTTTTTATGGGGTACCTAAAAAGTAAAGTATACCACAAATAGTCCACAAAATCTAGATGCATTAAAAGAACTTATTCTAACGGAAATGGCATAAATAACTCCGGAAACAATGAACAAAGTTCGAGAAGAGTTTACTACTCGTTTTTCTCACTGTATTTTAACTGAAGTTGATCATTTTCAAAATTTATTGTCTAAACTTGGGTTGTTTAAAATTAAAGATAATAAATGTTTAAGAAGAATTTTTCCAAATTTTAAATGATTTTAGTGTTAATAAGTTTTATCCAATGGTTTTAATAGTGTGAACATTACAATTTTAACATATTCAACATATTTTTTGTATATGTGACTGGTTTTTTGAAGAGACTCTGTTCTATACTTGAAACATTTTTTATTCAATCTTCAAATTTGGTAAGTGATACAGGGTGTTCCTAAATATCATGTACATAAGGAAGGGGGTAATTCTTTAACTTATTTCATGACTAAAAGTTCATATAAACATAGGTCCGCAAACCCTTCGTTATCGATCTACAGGGTGTTGAAATGTTAAGATTTTTTTAGTTTTTTCTCTTTAGCTCCCACAGTTTTTGAGATATTAAGCTGAAATTTGGAATATAGGTTACGCTGTAGGGCTTACATCATTGAGCATGCCAAATGATCGTGATATTCTACAGAGTGATATTTTTTCGGGATTCATGCCCCCTTTTCTTCCCCTGAACTTTTGTGCGGTGCGCTGCTGGTAGATTCTAAAATCAAAATTTTATTTTATATTTTGTTGAGAAACTTATTTGCCTCTTATGATTTTTTCGTATCTGCGACCGTTATCGAGAAAAAAATAAAAAACGATTTTATGTAATCCGTTAGATGAAATTTAAATTCTTAAAATGGTCCAGTAGGCTCTTGCTTTATTTAGGTAATTTCTTGTTTCTATTACTTTTAACAGTTCGCATTTGAAATAGTAACTTGGGTCTGCATATGTTTAAAAATTAATGGTTTATGTTACAAACTGTAAGGTGTAAAAGTGTTTTAAATACTCATAATCTCATAACAATGCCAAATTTTACGAATTTTGAAAAGGGTCATCCCAGCTTTAATTTTTAACAGGTAGTGGCGAATAAACTGTCAAAATTAATAGAAATAAGAGATTATTTAAATAAAGTCGTAGCCTACTGGACTATTTTAAGAATTTAAATTTCATCTAACGAATTAAATAAAATCGTTTTTTATTTTTTTTCTTGATAACGGTCGCACATACGAAAAGATCATAAGAGGCAAAAAAGTTTCTCAAGAAAACATAAAATCCAATTTTAGTTTTAGAATCCACCAGCGATGTACCGCACAAAAGTTCAGGGGAAGAAAAGGGGGCATGAACCCCGAAAAAATATCACTCTGTGGAATATCACGACCATTTGGCATGTCCAATGATGTAAGCCCTACAGCGTAACCTATATTCCAAATTTGAGCTAAATATCTCAAAAACTGTGGGAGCCATAGAGAAAAAACTAAAAAGATCTTAAAATTTCAACACCCTGTAGATCGATAACGAAGCGTTTGCGGACCTATGTTTATATGAACTTTTAGTCATGAAATAAGCCACAGAATTACCCCCTCCCTTATGTACATGATATTTAGGAACACCCTGTATATTTAAAAATTTGTAATACTGTTGTTATTACCGTAATATATGTTCTATTGTAGTTTATCCTGAAAAAGGAATAATTTATTCCGAAAACTCGAGCAATAAAAAATAGTTTACACATTTATGTTGGCTTTGACTGCAAACCCGATTATATATGTGATTGTAGAATTAGAATATGATTGTAGAATTTCTCCGGGTTCCCTTCTGCGTTGAATCTGTATGGTCTACAAAATAACCATTTGTTTAACGACTTTTCGTTAAAATCTTATTTATCATCTTCAGGTCTTGTTACATCTGCTTCGCGTTACTACGTTCGGCTTATGTAAGCCTTGGTGTATTACTTTTGCGATATTGTCATGCCGTTTCATATACTTTGTTGGGGCAAGAGAGTGGTATAGTCTTTCTGATCTCAATTGAAGAACCAAGAGGTTGCCAGTATGTACCAGGTTCGGTCGCTGACGCAGCAACTCGGCAGTGAAATATTTCAAAAACTTGTTCCCATATTTAGCCATATCCATATACAGGTTTGGTCGAACTAAACGTGGAGGTGGTAGAAATGTATACGACCAGCTAACGAATGCGCGCGCGGGCAAACGAAATACAAACACAACTGCATTGGACGATTGGACAATAAATCTCAGTTGTTGACAAATAGTTGACAAATTGCCTAGCAGTGCAGTGCAGTAATTCGGAATTTGATGAGATTCAGATAATTTTAATTTATTATACACCGTGTCCACCTAGTGCGCGTAAGTCCAATATCTAGGTTAATAAAAGATATAACTTAATTTAATTTTTTTCTACAGAGTTGCCTACTTTCCCGAGCTCCACAAAATGAAAATATATTTGCATATGTTCAGTTTTTCCTGGGCAGGTACCAACTTAATTTTTTTAAATGGAAACCTATATTTTTTATGGCATTATCGAATTCTACGTGAAAAATTAACGGGACTTTGTGCTATGATCTTTATTAAAATATTGATAGTTTTCGAGATAATCGACTTTTCATTTTTTTTCTTATGTTTCGTCACTTCTAGTAGTTGACATAATTAAGATTGTATGACAGCTAGAAATTATATTTTTTTTCAGGAACTGTAGAGTGAAGATGGCTCTTTCAAAAAACGTATCAAAAGTTGACCTGCGATATACAGGGGGCAAAAAAATCGTGCCAAACCTGATAATTTAAAATTCGAAAAATCTCGACTTTTTCAAATAGAACACCCTGTGTTTTATGATTTCATTAGATGCCTGTAGACCCTACAATTTTTTAATAGCTTTCCCTATAACTAAGTTGCGTAGTTTTTTCAAAAAAAAAAACATTTTTATGTAAAATACCGTATTTGCGCCCGTTCCTTTATCAAGAAAAATATTGTAACTTTGAAATTATCAAAATATACAGTCGAAAATTAAAAACTCGGTATCATATTTTCTAATTTATGGATATTGTATAAGGTTGTCCATACTACTCACATACCGAATCTCAAATTGATATCTAATTGCTGAAATAAAATATCAAGGATCCCGCACAACCTTGCATTTGTCAAATTTTTCATAAAAATGTCAATATCTCAAAAACTATAAATTTTAGGAAATAGGTTTGTTATACAAAGTGACCTTAAAATTTCAAGTAGAATCCAAAAATGCTAAAATATATAGAGTGTTCCATTTATAATAATAAAGATAGTCGACTTCCGGTGTAATAGGAAGTTCTATAACCTTGAAAATATTTTAGTTGTATTTCCCCCATTGACTTTGATATGTTGTCAAATTATAAAATTTTTCAAATATTAAGTACTTTTCCAGATCTCGATCGGGGCGATTCCCGGGGGGATACACTGTATATATGTATAAGTATTTGAATACCCTTACCATTGTACAGCATTTTCTGAAAATACATAAACAAACTGTTTTAGATACCATGAGTTCGAATGTGTGACCTAGTGTACTTGGAACAGCTGATAGCGATGACGACAAATTTTCTGCTGTACCCGTGGTCAAACGCACTGGGCTTCATACATCTCATTTTCAGCTTGACTTGTCGGCAGCAAATCTAACAAATTATTTAAACAAAAAATTTAATAAAGCAGATTTTTTGTGTTACAAAATAACTCCGAAACATAAATCGCCTAGCTTTAGTTCATTTAAAATAAGCGCGGAACTTTCACTTGAAGAAGAATTATTAAAACCTCAAAACTGGAACAAAGGTATTACAGTATCTAAGTATAACTTTTTTCGAGCCTCAACAAATAAAATGAACTTCGAATATGATCTTTCACAAGCCGTTTCAAATAGTAACACAGCAAGAAGCAGCTACGAATCTGCTCGCATCTAATGATTGTTTAGTGAAGGAAACCTCCGCTAAAAATTGCGTGATAAAGGCTATTAAATGCATCCATATCAATATTCAAGGCATATCAAACAAGTTAAGTAAACTAGAAATTCTTACAAAAGAGCAGAATCCAGACTTCCTTTTAATAACAGAGCACTGGATGTCCCGAGAACAAACTGAAATAACAACTATTCCTGGATATCTTCTTTTATCACACCATAGCAGGTCATCCACCAACCAATGAGGTTCTATTATCTATGGACGCATTGGTACGTCAAACATCAAGCCCATTCTTGAAATTCAAGAAGTCTCATCTGACTTGATTTGTGAGTGTTCAGGTGTTTGTATTCGTTATAAATCAACAAAAATTGCTCTTTTAACTATTTACAGATCTCCAAATGCCGATTTATTATTGTTCTTAAATGCGTTGAATACGATACTGTGTATTGTAAGTAAACTTTGTAGTCATATGATTGTCACCGGTGATTTAAATGTTGACAGATTAATTAACTCTAATACTAAGACATTATTAACTGATCTTTTTAATGATTTTGACTTGCATCATGCTCTACCACTGGACCTACTAGAGATTTCAATAATAGTATATCTGCTTGTGACTATGTTGTTTCCAATATTTCCAGTACGACAGGTACTAATTTAGACATTTCTCTCTCAGATCATAAAGTACAAGTATTCACATGGTATTTGCCAGATATATCAACAAATATAAGTAACAAGTCAATAGTTACTTATAAAAGAAATTTTTCGGAACAAAATTTACGAAACTTATATCGCCTACTCTCTTCAAGAGACTAAAGTGAACTCTATGTTTGTCATGAAGTCAATCATGCATGGGACATTTTTTGGCAAAACTTGCTGTATTGTCTAGATTTTTCATGTCCATTAATTAAGGTTAAGATTCCATTTAATACATTCAAGAACAACTGGATTGATTCCTGTATTATTGAGGAGAGTAGAACCCTAAAAAATTTACATTGGCTTGCAAAAAACACTAATGATCAAGCTATAAAAGATTATTACACTAACACTAAAAAAATGTATGCCGGTAAAATTGCAATGAAAAAGAAAAACTTTTTCCAAAACAAAATAAATACTGCAACTAATATCTCAAATGAAGTATGGAATATAGTCAACTATAATACAGGTCGGGTAAAGCAAACTGCTAATTGTTCTTCTATAAATCTAGAAGGAGAATTGGTGGACGATAAACAAGAGATTGCAGATTTGTTTTGCGAATACTACTCCATAATTGCACGCAGGCTGATCGGTAACACATATGGCAGCATTTCGGGTGACTGTACGGTGGGCTCATTGTGTACCTCATCTTTGTATTTTTATGAAATTACCCCAAAGGAAATAGATGAGACATTAAAAAACATGCCAAACAAAAAGAGCACTGGATTTGACAATATTCCAATCAAAGCAATTAAATACATCACACGTTTTATTACATATCCGTTGAGCCACATTTTTAATATATCGATCAATTCAGGTACCTTTCCTGAAAAACTAAAACAAGCTATAATATTGCCGCTTCACAAGAAATGAGACACGAATCTAATTGAAAATTATCGTCCGATAGCGTTATTATCTTGCTTCTCCAAATTATTTGAAAAAATTGTACACAACAGAATTTTACACTTTGTGAACAGTTACGAACTATTATCATCACAGCAGCATGGATTTAGACCCAAATTTTCGGCAAATACTGCATTATTTAACTTTACAAATTTTATTTACTTTGCTATTGATAAAAAAGAATATGTTATCGCTTTGTTCTTTGATTTGACACGGGCGTTTGATTGTGTAATAAGGAGTTTCGTAGCAAGGAAATTACGTACTCTAGGCATCAGAGGATCTCTCAATAAATGGGTGGAATCTTTTTTACACAACAGGAAAATTTCAGTTAAATTAGGTAACGTTAATTCCTCGATAAACTCACTTAACCTAGGAGTTCCACAGGGAAGTGTGCTAGCGCCATTACTCTTTATTTTATTTATCAACGATCTAGATCCTCATTTGTCGCACACAGCTAACAAACTGTTAGTAATGTTTGGTGACGATGCTGCCATCTGTGTTAAAGCCGAATCTGTTAGTTTGCTGCAGCAGTACGTGTATATAATTCTCACACATTTTCAGGCTTGGTGTGCATCGAATAAACTTATTATGAACGCAAGTAAAACTAAATATGTTATATTTCGTAGGGAGCTCTTGTCCTTGACAAACTTCACGCTATCAATAAATAATGAAATAATAGACAATGTTACTTGTACAAAATTTCTGGAACTGCATATAGACAAGGACTTGTCCTGGTCTAAACACATTGAGCATGTTGTAGCAAAACTAAATTTTTCGTATTATGTTATCAGGAACCTTAAATCTACTGTTGACAGGAAGTATCTACTAAATGTTTACTATGCATTGGTGTACTCGCATATAAAATACTTAATCTTATATTGGGGTCA
>NW_019417217.1:0-9789 GCF_000390285.2 Anoplophora glabripennis
CTTGGTCCTAAAGTACAATTCTGTCCCCTCTACAATTCAAATCAAAATCGCCAAGTAAATAAAAAATTTATGAGGGTAAAATTTGTATTTATCGTTCGATGTTGACTAACTTTTTTTGGATTGTAGAGCGGGAAGAACTGTACTTTAGGACAAAGTGTCATATATTTTTTTTAATTAAAACCAAGGCCTACTGCCTAGTTTTTTAGCAATGAAAATTAAAGAAATCATAATAGCAAATTTTTTACAAAAAATCTGAGTACATTACTAGGCCAGTCAAAATCGACACAAAAAATCGCTAAATTCGCGAAACATGATGTATATCTGATTTTTTAGTATGTTGTTTGGACCCATTAGGGCTATGTATACTCAAGTTTGTAACTCTCAAAAAGTTGTGGAAAACTTTTTACACACCAAAAACCGCGAAATTTTTGGACTTGTTTCGTCGAAAGCTACCTATTCTATACGTTTTTTAAGACCATCAAATTTGTGACAAATTAAGCTCAACCGGAGCTCTGCAGGCTAATTGATTACCTAATTACGGCACTTTGAAAATAGGCCACCTTCAGAGGGCGCTTAATTGAGTGGTATACTCAGATTTTTTTTTTAAACATAAACATAAAGCACACCACAGAAATGAGACAACCCCCAAATCCAAAAGCCAAAGGCTTGTGCGGAAGGGGGCTACACTTGAAAAAACGCGGACAAACACCCATTATCCATCGACATTGCCAGTGCCGACACCNAGTACGTAGGGGAGGACATCGATATGGCTTCTGGAAACTGTGCAGCCTTTGGGACGTCAAGACATAAAGTCTTTGGTGCTGAAGAGCTGCAAGATGCTGAGATGAGGGACCTACCACGGATCAAAATCCTGGCATTCATTAGGGCGTAGGTTCGAGGAAGGTTAGAGGCAGACAGTGGATAGGTGATGGGACGGCGGGGTATGCAAAAGGACCCAATTGTTGCCCCTTTTGCTACTACTACTACTACTACTTGCCCTAAAGTACACTTTTCTCCCCTCTACAATTAAAAAAAATTGGTCAAAATCGCCCTATAAATAAAAATGTTACGAAGATGTCCCGGTTTCGGATGGATCTCACTGTATACAAGGTGATTCAATCATAATGTCATTAATTTTAACTATGTATTCTACGGTCTAATAAAGAACAGAAAATAGCAAAAAAAATTTCACTACCATTTAAAAGAAAAGCAAATTACCCCTTAAATCCCGTTAATTCGGCAACCTACTTCGCAATATGGAATGCGCCGACCGAAAGAGTACATAATGTTGAACCGAAACATCTGATTTCCAGTCGTCTTGTCGTCACGTCTAGTTTTGCAATTAGTTCAAAATTAAAGTGCAGTGGATCCCAACTTTGTTAAGGCTTTATGGACGAGTGAGTGTTTTTTTTTAGCCGTACTGTCATTTTAAATAACACATTACTCTTTGAGAGGCAATAAGTCACACAATAAGGTATACGTACTACAAACGGAATAATTAATGGAATATAATACTACAAAACATATATTCAATCATAAAACGTAGTAAAAACGTTAACAATATTAAAAGTACTAAATTGTTTAACCTAACATTCGAAAACGAATATTATCCTTATACATTTGTTTTTATTAACAAATAAACACTAGGTACTTAATATTTAAAATGTAAAAAATATATCTTATTCATTCATGTATCTATAGGTATGCAGATCTGTTTTTGTTCACTATTAAAAACGTAGTAAAAGACCGTAGTTAAAACCGAATACGGTCACGATAAACCTTTGTAGGTCAGCGGTCAGGAGCGGTCTAAAAAGGGGTTGAAATAATGATTTTATAATATAGTTTTCTGCTTAAATATGCATTTTAAATTTTTTTTAACAAACTATCTATTTTTTGATAATTTTTCCGTTCCTAAAGTTCGATGAAATAAAATCTAACCACACCACACTCCTAAACACACATGAAAAAAGTAAATAGACAATAGCCAGGACTGAATTTTGGAAAGCCGTCTGACGATTATGATCTTCCTTATTTTCCACACCCTGTATGCTGGATAGTTCAAGGAGAAATTAGATGTAATCCCGGCACGAGTCTGAAAGAAAAAGTTTATTAAGGCTTACATTGCAGCAGGAGATACTCTCTACGAGGTGATTACGCCTATTTGATACGCCCGGTTTCTACCTTCACCATGGGCGTAACCTAGTTCAAGGATTAAGGTCGACCGACAAACAAAAACATTAAGTGAATCAGTACTGAAATGTAACGATTGTTCGTCTTTTATGTAGTTCCCTTCTACATCCCAATCGAGATCGAAACCACTGCTAACGGCCCAGTTTTGTGTGGAAGAAGAGATGGTGTATAATTAGCCTTACGTTACTTATTATAGTAAGCAATAGTCTTCCAATGTGAAAATGAGAGTAACCTTGAAATCTGGGCTAATGAAACTTTCCAGTTAATTAACAAAACTCTTTTAAACAGCCAGACATAGAAATTTTGGACAATCTAACAGTGATCATTTTGATAAGTTGCGCTGTTAAAACTGATTTAAAAATTATCTACAAGGTGTTAACGAAATAAGGACCCAAAATTGGAGAGTATGTGAAACATGTCGAAATATGATGAAAACCTTAGTAGAGTTTTTATTAGTGGCGGCCCCTAAGGGATATACAGCCCCTTGATGGGGTAACTCAGGAAACAGTTTTTATTGCATAACTTCAAAACGATTTAATATTAAATCAAGAAATTTTTGGGGTGTATTACTATTTATATGCTTAATAATCGGTATAATATATAAATCAAAATTCACTACAGAGGCCTAAGAAAATGTGTGATCATGAGGCAAATTTTACAATTTTTTTTTGTACGCAATTTTTTCTACTTTCTGGGCCGAAAAGATGAAAATTTATCATATTTTGGATAAAATATTAGATGTTGTTGATTGTTAGATTTTAATAGCATAAGCCGTTTTCTAGTAAAATCCATTTCAATAATTCATTACTTGCTAAAAAATTCCTACTACAAAATAAATGTATCAAATTGTGTTTGAGTACTTATTTCTTTAACACCTTGTATATAAAATAATTTTTAATTGAAAATGTATCAAATGGAATTTTTGAACACAAAGTCCAGTCACAATATGTTTTGAAAGTAATTTATAATAACTTTCCAAATAATACTTGCGCTATAAAACTTTAACAAGCTATAAATATGGAATTCTTAGGGAAATGATTGAACAAAACTTGTAATGGAAGAATGAAAAACTTATTTTAGTTATTATGTGGTTTTCTTACTTTTACTTTACTGCTTCTCCATAATTTGGTTGTAATTAGTGATTTTTCTGATTTTTTTAAATAGGTACTATAGTTCTTTTACATATAAGCAAAAAAACTATAAAAAATGCGTTTTTTGCATAAAAATTTTTATAAAACAATAATTTATGGTAAATTGGAGTAAGAAACATATAAGCATCTACGGACTGTCTTTTATATAATCTCCGTTTGCTACTAGTACTTTTGTCACAAACAAAACCTTTATTGATTGGTCTATTAATGCAGCGTCTCCAAGGTCACTCGGAAATCTCAAACGTATGTTTCAAAATACCTCTGATATTTTTATTACATAACATATAAAGTTTATTTGCGATAAGTTTGCAATAATTACATTTAGTGTATAATAATAATTTAGAATAACCCTAAATTCCTACTCTGTAATACGTTAATCCTGGTAAAACTAGTAAATTTTATTGTATTAAATTTTCACACCTTGCGATGTTGTCCAGACACGGAAATAAAAACCTTAAAATTAATTGATCGACAGTTTACAGATGTTTGACGGAGGGCCCCTGCTTTCACATAACAGTGTAAGAGACGTAACTTGTAATTGTTACGAATACGAATTGTGAACAGCATTTTAAATATTAACAATATTTCAATTTTATGTCAAAGTTGTTATCTCTTTTGCTCTGTTTCCTTCTTTTCCGCTTTAAATGTTATCACAAACAAAAGATTCGTAGAGATTTTTCCAGTAAAAACTTCGATATTGTAACAAGCAAAAGAGTAATAGAAATTCCTTTAATAACAACTCTTAACCTTTTTTGTACATCCAACAAGTTGTCCTTCAAAAATATCACCATGTTCCCTTTAAATCTGCGCACGTCCATGTTCCATCATGAAACTTTTGACGCGCGACTCCTCCCTCACACGCACGCATGCAGTGAAGCGTACACCGAAGATTATATATTAAATTCCCTCTCGATACAATCGTATTATGTCTTAACATGTTGCCTACATTCTACATCTACAATATAAGGCTTTTAATCCGCCGCCTTGTGTTCATGATCCATGCCCAGACGGTTTGGAAGTTCTGCTAACTAACTTCTGGTCTTCTAATTGATAAAACGCTCCAACTCGAAATAGTTCCAGATCTCCAATAAAAAGTAATCCCTAGCGTTAGTAATGATATATGTATGTTACAAGTATAAGACAACTTGCACCATGTTATTGTAACAAGGTCATACCCCAAGAAGTTCTCGTCCTAACATTAAATAGTATATTAAACAAGTTTAGAAAAGCAAAGTTTTACAGAATATAGAAGTTTTAAAAGTTACTTGCTCTCTGCGCTCGCTCGTACTCAAAAGCTATATGAGTTTAGTAAAACTGCTTTTCTTACGAAATTTGTTTATACTATTTTTTCGCATTTTGTGTTAGTATAGGCAAACAGTAATAGATATAAAAGCATTACAAAGTTAGAAATTAAAAAAATTTCATAGTAGTTAGTAACCTACTAACCTGACACGGCTTTGTTTATTTATACAGGGTATTTCTAAAATAGGGTTCCAAACTTCTGTTGCGTTTATAACTCATTAAAATAAGCCAAAAAGTTCCTATTAGGAAATTATATGCCCTTAAAAGGGCTCAAACAAAACTGTTCTTTTTTTTCAAATAAATTGCAGTTATGAAGGATCCGATAATTTAATAAATAATTTAGGACATAAACTATCACTATTTAAATTTATAGTTACACTTATGATTAAAGAACTAATTACTACTGCAGACAATAGCTAAATATGAAATAGAAAATAATGGGATTAAAATTAGTAATAATAAGTTAAATTACAAGAACTGTTCGAAATGACCACCTTGCATTTCGATGCATAATCTAGCTCGACGCTTCAATGATTTGCGAACTCTTTGGAAAATTCTAGGTGTTTGCCTTATTTCCATGCACGCGGTTTCAATTTCCTCCCGTAGTTGCTAAATGGTCTCAATTGGAATTTTATAAACCTTTGCCTTAAGTTGACTCCACAAAAAATAGTCCAGGGGGTTAAGGTCAGGGGAACGTGGAGGCCAGGGAACAGGACCTCCTCGACCTATCCATTTTTCTCCATACAACTCATTTAAGTGTTGTCTTACATTATCTAGGTAATGAGGTGGCGCCCCGTCCTGCATAAACCATATGCTTTGGCGTTCAATTAAAGGGACATATTCCAAAAGTCCTGGCAAGTCGTTAACTAAAAAATTGTAATAATCCTCACCATTCAATCGAATAGGCAACACAATCGGTCCGATTAGCCGATCACCTAAAATGCCTGCCCAAATGTTGACGGAAAACCGAATCTGATGTCTGGACTGAAATATGCTGTGTGGGTTTTCATGAGCCCATTCATGAGTGTTATGAAAATTGACATAAGCTTGCCTCATCTACTAAAGCTTGCCTCATCCGTAAACAAAATAAGAGTTGCAAAATTCGGAATAAGCCTCGATTTTCGCAAAAACCATTGGCAGAACTGCCGACGTGGTTCATAGTCATTCGGATTTAAAGCTTGAACACGCTGGATATGAAAAGGATGAAGTAGTTTTTCGCAAAAAATTCGCCAAACTACGGAAAAACTTATGTTATGCATACGTGCGACACTTCTTACACTCCTGCACAGCTCTCAATACATTTTCTTCCATCACCAACAAATCTGTCTCTGCCACGATCATTTACTCTTGGTTGGAACGAACCATTTTCTCTTAAACGTTGATGGATCCTCTGAAATACCTGTCGAGAAGGAAGTCTTCTATTCGGGTATGCTGCCGCATACAGACGCCTCGCTTCTGATGCATTTCCAGCCGCACGGCCGTACATAAAGTGCATATCTGCCATTTCCGTGTTTGAATATGACTCCATTTTATGAGTTGCAATAATGTTGTATACTTAAATTTTCCACTCACCACTTTTACTAATTAAACACTGCAAAGCTCAATTGACAGTTTATCAATAACTTAAATTGTTAAGCGTTGTGGCAACGCCAGTCTTTTATTTGCCATGGTAAACAGATTTTTGTAATTTTTGGCCTAATAACTTAAAGAGCAGAGTAATTTTCAAACTCAATTTACTCGAAAACCATTGGAAATATCGATTTGGACGAAGATAATATTTTGTAAGTAAAATTGTTAAGATTTTATAAATCTGTAGAGAAAATTGTAAAAAAATTGAAATAAAAAAATTACGGGCCGAAAACCCCCTTCACCAACCTAAATGGGACGCATATTATTTGCATGTCGAAAAACGGAGTAGCCCATGTTATTTAACGTAAAAAGTTATGTAAGACCCATAATTTTTTTTCTATTTATTTGCGACCGTTTTGTCAATAACAAAAAAAAACAGTTTTGTTTGAGCCCTTTTAAGGGCATATAACTTCCTAAGGGTGCGTTTTAGGGCACATGTTAATAGGAACTTTTTGGCTTATTTTAATGAGTTATAAACGCAGCAGAAGTTTGGAACCCTATTTTAGTAACACCCTGTTATAATAATAGTTAAGTTTAATTTTTGTGAGTCAAATTGATTCTAAGTTATTATATATTAATTATAAAAATGAGTCTTGCTATTTGGAAAATTTTTCTGAAGACATATTAAGTGCCACTCTTCGAGCTTACATCCTTTAAAGTCCAAGGAAGCAAACATACGAAAATGTATATGAAACATTTTGTAAGTGGAGGATGACAAGAAAAGCACTAAGATCTGATGAAAGTTTAGTGCTAGCGTATTTTTATGAGGAGGTGAATGATCCATTTTTTATAAATATTTCAATGTTTTTCATACAATGTCTTTCGTTATTTTAGGCAAAATCTCTTAAGGCATCCAGCTTATGGTCTACATATTCCATGTTGAAAAGTACTATACCAATAAACGAAAATATGAATATATCACAATATAAAAAGCCACATACTTCTATGTATGTGTAAAAAGCTACTTGCCTTTTTAAAACGTCAAAATGACACATACGAAGCAAATAAATCAAAAGTTTTGACTATGGAAAACGTTACTGTTTTTTAAATAGGCTCCAGAAGATAAGTTCTTATTAATGAAAGTAATACTAATATTTGGTTTAAATGGGGCGTGTCGGCGTGCAGAATTGTGCAGTTTAACTGTTAAAGACACGGAGATAATTTTACAAGATATCAAAACCAAAAAAAAACGAGTATTTACCGTAGGGTCAGAGTGCAAGGGATATGAAATTTATCATAAGTATTTACAATTGTGACCCAAACAAGTAAAACATAATAGACTTTTCATTTACTATAATCACGGTAAGTGCACAATACAACCAGTTGGCATCGACAGTTTTGCAAAAATTCCCCAAAGAGTTGCAGAATACTTAAAATTCCCAGATGCATCCAGTTACACTGACCATTGCTTGAGGAGGACATCTGCCACCTTCCTCGCTGACAGTGGAGTTGATATTCAAACACTTAGAAGACATAGAAGGTGGCAATCAACTAGTGTGGCTGAAGGTTATGTCGAGGAAAGCGTCGTCAATAAGTTGAAAATTTCAAAAACTCTATTTCTCAGCAGGAATGTGTGGCACCTCAAGATCATTCAGGAGTGCAAATAGAGAATCATAATAGATTTCAGGAAAAACAAGTAGAATTGAATAAATTTTGTGTTACCTTTTCAAATTTGAATACTTAATTGTAAGTATTTTTAATATATGTATACAGGGTGTCTCATAATTAGCTGCCAACCCTGAACAGGCCGATTCTATGATCAAAACTAAGTAAAAAAGTTCATATGAACATGGGTCCGGAAATGCTTCCTANATATCTGGATATCTTGGGGAGTAACCCACTGTCTACTACATTAGAATTGGGCTTTGGAATTTGGAAAACTTTTTTTTAAAAATAGCATCAAATTTATAATCCTTAATAACAAAAATGAGGACAGTGTCAGCCATTTTTTAGGTACCCTCAATTTGTTTAACCATTCAACTGCAAAAAAATGTATAGTCCGTTTTTAACAACTAAAAAGGAATCGAAATTTACCAAGCAAAAATTAACATATCTGGGAAAAAATATTAACATTTCTATATTTTTAAGTATCCTCGGGTGGGTGTAAAAAGTGTTTGAGACTGGTATAACTTTGGTGGTCTTCTGGCAAATCATGCCAGCTAGCCGGGACATTAGTCCGCAGAGTAGTTGTTTCCTCGCAGTGCCACCTGCTAAAAATATCCTCTTGTATCCCTAGATACGGTCCTGAGCTTCCCACCAACAAAACGCGTCCTTTCGCAATAATTATCTTGCGTATTTTATGTAAATATCTACAGAATTAGAAAGCTCATTTTTACGACCGGATTTATAGGTTTGTTTGTCGTTTAGAATTTATCAATAATCGAATAAATTTTGTTTTACCGTTTTGTTGTAAACTGATAGCGGCAGTCGCTATCCCACACGAATAAAATTAATAGTAATTAGTCGGTCGTTGTAATAAATTAATTTTAATCTTTCAGTGAAATGCCCACTAAGTGGATGAGACAATGGATGAATGAATGTATGATTGAACACAGCTTGTAACGAGTAACCAATAAAATTTAATATAAAAGTAATTACTTACTTTTTAAAAACAGGAGCTATAATCTTAGGAGCTGACTGAATATAAAAAAAAAAATAGTCGGTACGATCTTTGTTGAGGTAGAACAAGACGATACACTTACGAAGAAACACTACTTCGTACGTAACTGTAAAACACAATATGCACTACAAGCTGCTATGGTGAATGTCACGAAACATTTGTGTGATTAAAATTTAAAAAAAAATCAATCAAAAAAAGTAAATATTCAATGTCCTGTGTTAGAATCGGGATATTTTAGGACATATGTTTATTTGAAGTTATTAGTTAGTATTACGAAAGGAAAGTATTTTCCTGAAAACGATGTATTTTGAGCCATTTCAGTACCATTCAGCTATTTTCAAAAATATCTTTTTTATGCAAAATCATTACTTAATTTTGATAGGTATTGCTAATTCAAATAAAGTCTAAAAATATTCGTAAAATTCTCATCTGACGAGGTAATATATGCTTTTTGACATCAACATCTAACTAGTTGCTTTTTAGTACCTATCTCTAGATGTTGGTGTCATAGAACATATGACTTCATCAAAAGAGAATTTTAGAATAATTTGTAGACTTGACTGAATCCGAGTAATACCTTTCAAAGTTAAGTAACGGTATAAAAAATAATATTAAAAACGTATAATTTAAAATAATCTTTATAATATGAAGCATAAAAATCAGAACCAGTTATAAAATGTTTATGGTAAATATAACTCGGAATGCTCCTTGGTAACGTTGGGTGTACTACAGGGATCTGTTTTAGGCCCTTTGTTATTTTTTACTATATACAAATGATATCGATACTCTCTCTCTCTCCTAATACTCATTTTATTATGTTATGTTATACCTATACATGTTTGTTAGTTCATGTCTAAGAGGAAAATAAATTATTATATTATTATTAATATATTATAA
>NW_019417217.1:9960-14779 GCF_000390285.2 Anoplophora glabripennis
TTTTTTTTTCAAACTGATATACATTAAAATAGTGTTTTATTTAAAACTTACATTGAAATGTTAAAATTAGCACATTTCGTTTATTTTTTAGGGTCATTTATTGAATAATTTAAAAAATAATCTGGTGTTAGGTGGTTTCTTCCGTAACATTTAAATAGGTATGCAGAGGCATAAATTTATTTTATCCCAATTAATTACTGAGATAAATGTGTTCCATTTAAAAAAAATCTAGTATTAGGTGGTTTTTACTGTATACATTAAATCCGATGAACCAAATTTCAGCATTCCAAACTGATACTGATTTAGTGGGAACTTATAAACATATTGAAAGATGTTATTGTTCGAAAAAGAAGTTATTTATAGTTAGTTTTAGTTATTTATTAGAACAGAATAATGTTTAGTATTAATCATCATCTTTATTATATTCAATATGTTCAATCGATGATCCTGTTAAAGTTCAATGTTTTAAAGAACAATTAACATTTTTCATGTTAAAAATTTCAGCTATTGGATTTTGTTTGGATACCTTTTTATTTTCTTCGTTATTTTCCAATTTACTTTATGTTAATTTTATTTATTCAATTTATTTGTCTTTCACTTCTTCCCTTTTTACAATTGCAATTTAATATTCCTCTAATTCTTCAATTTTTACCTTCATCTTCATCACCTTTATTTTTAGTTCTTACCTTCATTTAGCATCTATACTTTTATTTTTATTATTCTTAGCTTTACTCCACTTGATTTTTGCTTTTTTATATTAACCAACTATTTCGTTGTTTAAATTTTATTCTCACATAAACAAATAGAGATGGAAAATGAACCGACTGAGTAATAGCATAAGTTCTATTTTGATAAACACTTAGGTATGGGAGATATTTTTCGTTCTTGCATTAGAAATTAACGATTTTATACTTCTAGTTCAATTACTGTAATAAATACCCAAGAAAATATTTGCATATTCAACGAAGTTACAAATGAGGAAAGGTATAATTACAATTACAATTTATTTGTTTTCTGTTAAAATATAATTTCCTAGACATCGGTTAATTACTATCCGTAATTTATTCCGTCGAACATAAAACATTATTGACTTCTGTCCTTACCGCAATGGCATGGCGTGTATACATAAATTAATTAATGCTTTGAATAGTCAGGTATTACGAAATAATTCAGTAGATAATTAATTAAAATACGTTAATAATAGTGTAAGCTATCTTGCTTTCCATAAATATGATGAAAAATTAAATCAATAGTGCTTCTACTTTTGCAGTTTTTTAGTCATTTTTATCACTCTGTCAGAAAAGTGTTACTTTAGAATAAGGTATTACAAGGATCTATTTCGCTTTCTTAAATTTTAAAATTTTATTTATAAAAATGGCACAAAACTACCCAATAAAAAAGGAAACTTGTCTCATTAAAATTCGTTGAGCATGTTTTTTTATATTCCAGTAAAAATATGCTTTGTCAAAAAAGAGGGTTGAGGACCCATAATCATATGAGCTTTTTATCTTAAAATTAGTCAAAAATTCACTCTTTAAAGTTTGTACAAGTAGGTACTTAATAAACTCCCTGTATGTTATGTATTCCGGACACAGACCTATTTATCGTCAATTTATTAATGCTAAACTAGTCCTTTTTTGACAAAGCCTTTTTTTACTGAAATATAAAAAAAACATGCTCAACAAATTTTATTAAGACAAATTGACCTTTTTAAATTGGGTAGTTTTGGATCATTTTCATAAATAAAATTTTAAAATCTAAGAAAGCGAAATAGATCCCTTTTTCTAAAGTAATATCGACTACGTTATGAAAGTGGTTCCTAAACTGAGCAAATTTAACATAACTTTATCAATTTTTGGAATGATAGTCATAATCTTCAACAAGTCACTGAAAAAATTCGTGAGACAAACAATTTTATTAACATCTCTAGTACATGTCAGTGATGTCTATCTCCTATCTTTCTTCTTCTTCTTCTGCAACTTTCCTCTGGGGGGACTCTCCAATGGAATACACTGGAAGGTTGCGTCAATTCTGAAACAATATTTTAAATTCGTTATTTCTTCTGCTTTACATTGCGTATAATTATTTTTAATAATATATCCACGATTTTAAAAATTGTTAATATCCTGCAAAACAAAAGAAAGAAAACAATACACTGCTATATGATTCAAGTCCAACCAAGTAGTTATATTTCAGATACTTGAAAAATCAGGTAGTTCTTAAAAACTGCTTCATTCTTTCGTTTCATTTTACAATGACATTGAACAGCAGACAAATGAACAAAAATCTAAATAAAACTGTATCCTGAATATTTAATAAAAATATATCTATATATTTATGACAAAATAGGAGGTAGGAGGAGGTAGGAAGCCTTTTGAAAATATCAAAAACTTAGTATTATGTATTATATTTGGTATTATTATTCCATTGTTACTGGAGAATATTTTGTTGGTGTCTTATCTAACAGTTGTATGAATTATGTACCTAATTCCAAACAGAAATAAATTGAGTGGTCGCAAAATACCTGTGATTTTCGCCCGTTTTTTCACAATTTGCAGAGAACTATAAAAATTCATAAAAATATGTCTTGGGTCGCAAATTACTTGTCGTAAAAAACTGAAATGAGCATAACTTTTAGCATTTTGAAAATTTTAAAAATCACCCCTACTTATGATTGAAAAAAGGAAGAATTTGATTATTACCAAGTGATATAAAAACTATTAGCATGTGAAGTATCTCAATATATATTTTTTGGAATTTTTACAATTATTTGATATTCTTTATTTTTGGGGATGATTCCACCCTCTGAACGCGCTTAAGGGTGGATTTTATAATTTAACATGCTTATTTCAGTCATGGGAATAAATCATTCTTTGTATCAAGAATCATTCGATAGAAAAATTCAAATGCTAATAGTTTTTATATTTATTGGTAATATTCATTTCTTCATTTTGGGCGTCTTTTCAACCTCTAAATAGGGGTGATTTTTGAAAATTTTCATAAAACTAAAAGCGGTCACTCTTTATTTCTTATGATTAAATATTACTGCAGTACTTAATGGACAACCCCCAACAGTCCACGGGGCATATAGAGTAGAACAGTTTCAGCCATTACTATGCATGCATAGTGTGAGGTTTTAATGAACACTGTATGGATGAAATGAATAATTCACCATCCGAATGAGATTTGTAAAACCTCAATCACAGCATCAACCATTACTGTGCATACACAATATGTAGTGTAAATGTGCATTGTTATGGATAAATGAATTGTTTATCATCCGAGTGAATTTCAATAATCCTCACTTAAATTATTCTCACAGTTTAGTGAGAGTATTAGCACAAAAGGAAACCTACCAGAGGATTTTGAAATCCGTCTTCTAATTTAGCGAGTTACAGGAAAGTTTATTTTTTTCTCGAAGACGGCCACAGATACGAAACAATTGAAAAAGAAGAAACAAAAATGTTTCTAAATTGAAGAGGGAATTAAACTTTTCACCCTGTAGATCGTGACAACTATTAGGCAGGGCTAATGATGCAGGTAATATAAGTTAACCTACGTTCCAAATTCGAGCTACATATCTCAAAAATTGTGGGAAATACAAAGAAGAAACAGAAAAATTATTAAAACTAACACTCTGTACCGTGGTAACAACGAAACATTTACGGACATATGTTTATATGAACTTTTTTATTAAATCTTACGCAGATTCATCTCCCCCCGCCCCCCTGAACAAAGACATACTATTATGAAAGATCCTGTATTTAAATACAATATAAAACCTTCATTAAATAATTAAATTTATTAAACGCAAATAATTTTTTTGCGCAGAAAGTATATCCTTGTCTTTGTCACTCTTATTGCTGACTCTCTTCTTGATCTGCGCATTTCGCGGACAAGATGAGTGTATGCAAGCTATAATGGCACTTTAGTGAACTTATACCTTCATTGTTATGAGACTTATTTCTAAAGTAAAGTAAAGGAAACACCCTGTAGAGCATAAACCTATATACAGATACATAATAATATAATCTATTACAACTTAATTTTTTCTTCGATCATTGGCATAGTTCATTGCACCGCACTCCTTTCGAAATATACCCAGCTAGCGCTGCATACAGAAGGAAAATTATTTTAGAAACCCAAAAGCTCGAGGCGTTGCAAGCGTTCTCTAATTAAAGAAAGATAATCAATCAAATTGCTGATTAAACCGGCTCATAAAACAATAACGTTTTCTGCCAGTCTACTCCGCTTAGAAGCAAAAAACGAAAACAAAATTAATTTTAGTTAACATTCCTTTCTCCTTTCCTTTCCCAGTTCTCAGAATTTAATACGGCTTTATGTTAGAAGGCCCACGCTCTGCCAAGACTCCACCGAAAGATGTATGTGTTATTAAAAGTCGGTGGGTATTTTTATCCAAACGATTTTGTGTTTAATATTTAAGAGGGGAATAAAGATATTTTCTGAAAACAGACCTTCACCCAAGCATAGTCTTTTCAAAAACTACACTATTTTCTGAGAAAATTATATGTGGCCTATATACATAAGGTATTGAGCTAGGAGTTGACATATTTTTTATTGCAAAATAATTTGTATTATTGAAGTTATGGATAAATAAAGTATAATAACAAATTGAAATTTTATGTCATAGATCTTTATTATAATTTTACATCTCCTTCGTACAGATTTGAGGAACTGACCTGCAAAATATTAGACTAAATTATGCAGTATTACCAGCAATGTCTAGATTTTTGTGAAATTATTTCTTTGGTAGCCATTTATTTAAATGTCATTAGTAGAGATACGCACCAAAGAGAAC
>NW_019417217.1:16305-18274 GCF_000390285.2 Anoplophora glabripennis
TAATAATAATAATAACTAATATATAATAATAACTAATTAATAAAAAAGTATCAGTACAATACACAACTCACAAACTAGAATAATATTTACGATGTCAAACGACGCAGGACACATCAATATCATAAATGAAATAAAAATGAAATAACCAAACTTCATAAAAACACGGTTCCCGTTTTTTGTGCAAATTGTATGGCGTTTTTTTAAACTTCTTATTGCCGATGCCGTGTACGAGGACATCTATAATGACATGTTTGCATTATTTAATGTATGCTAATCAGTACCATCTACTGGCGAATGGCTAGATTTTATCAATGGCGAGTTACCGACGAGTAGATTCTCGTCTGAAAATTGGGTTCTCAAATTTATGCAAGAAATTAGGAAAAGGGCATCCAATCGCCATCTAAGAAGTGTTACGATTTTAGCTCTCGTAATCCTGCTCTTAATATAAAAAAGAAAAAAAAAGAAGCAGCAGGCACGACTACAAATTATATTTCTGGAGATCAAATGCGTAGTCTGAAGCCATTTATAAGGAAAATTTCTAAAGGACCTCGCAGAATCCCTATGGTAAGTGGCTGTCACATTATTTTTTTTTAAATTTTGCTATGTAATAGATCTGAACACATGGATCAAAAGTGTCAAGTCTGAAAGTCCTTTGTTTTGGACCTAAAGCCTCATACTCAAACTTTTGTTTAAATAATTTTTTTTTCTAAAGTGCGTTTTTTGGTCCCTAAATGACCTTTGAAGTTGACCTCNCACATGGATCAAAAGTGTCAAGTCTGAAAGTCCTTTGTTTTGGACCTAAAGCCTCATACTCAAACTTTTGTTTAAATCATTTTTTTTTCTAAAGTGCGTTTTTGGTCTCTAAATGACCTTTGAAGTTGACCTCATGCCGATACCCGTGAAAGTTCGTTCACCTTCGGAAAACGAATTTTCATGAAAAAAATAGTCTTGCTCAATATCAAGCGGAGTACATTCTCTTATTTTGACTTCCAATTTCCACCAGAAGGTGCCTAATTTCATTGAAAATTCCTTTTTTCAATCGGGACAAGCATACCATTTAAACTGATGTATTTAATAGAATTATCATATTTTTAAACAAATTTAAAAACAGTTTAAACAAAAGTTTCAAATTTTTCAGTGTAGAATCGGAATTCTCAATAAAAAATAAACTATTTTCGGAACTATTGGGCATGGTCCATTTACTAATACGATGAACCTAATACCCATTTAAACTCATTTCTCCTCTACATTAATTTTACTTTATACAGGGTGTTTTTGAATGGAGTAGTATAAATGATACCTGTGAATCTACATTTCAAAACAACACGATCTGCAAAAAATCGCCTTGGTAAAATGTTCACCCCTGAAGAGATATGGGCCATCAGTTTCCAAAAAAATTATGAAAATTGGCTGTAATTTGAAAACCGAACCAGGTACAAATAATAAATTTTTTACAGGTTGTTTACTAATACTGATGCGAGTTTTCAACTATTTTTCGAAAATTTTAACCCCTCGAAAGGGGTTGAAATAACCACCCCTCAAGACATTTTTTGCCATAACTTTTATATTTCGTAAAAACTCGACATCCAAAAATACGCATTAGAAAAACTGGTTCTTTTAGAAACTTTTACCTCAC
Source organism: Anoplophora glabripennis (assembly GCF_000390285.2). Classification (NCBI taxonomy): domain Eukaryota; kingdom Metazoa; phylum Arthropoda; class Insecta; order Coleoptera; family Cerambycidae; genus Anoplophora; species Anoplophora glabripennis. The sequence goes on from NW_019417217.1 coordinate 17,942, forward strand.
TTGCAATTTTCCTTTAAAACTTTTCGTTTATTAATAAAAAAATAAAATGTATTACCATTCACCTCACACCGTATATGATTGCAATCAATCAAAGAAAAACTAAGTGTGCTGCTGTCATGCCAGTTGTCACAATTAACTCTTCTGTAAGTTGTCACTGTTATCAGCTAAATACTTTTTGGGTGTAAATTAACAAGAATTATGCCAAACTAATGATGAATATGTGGACATGCTACAAGTGTATTTTGAATGTCGCAAAAACTGTGCTGCGGCAACAAGAGCGTATAATGAGAGATATCCAAATCGTCAAGTTCCCCACAGACAAACTTTTTCGGC
>NW_019417217.1:18328-33798 GCF_000390285.2 Anoplophora glabripennis
AAAAAATTACGAAAATTAGCTGTAATTTTAAAACCGAACGAGGTACAAATAACAAATTTTTTACAGGTTGTTTACTAATACAGATGCGAGTTTTCAACTATTTTTCGAAAATTTTAACCCCTCGAAAGGGGTTGAAATAACCACCCCTCAAGCCATTTTTTGCCATAACTTTTATATTTCGTAAAAACTAGATATCCAAAAATACGCATTAGATAAACTGGTTCTTTTAGAAACTTTTACCTCTCTAGCAATTTTCCTTTAAAACTTTTCGTTTATTAATAAAAAAATAAAATGTATTACCATTCACCTCACACTGTATATGATTGCAATCAATCAAAGAAAAAGTGTGCTGATGCCAGTTGTCACAATTAACTCTTCTGTAGGATGTCACTGTTATCAGCTAAATACTTTTTGGGTGTAAATTAACAAGAATTATGCCAAATTTTACTAACTGCCTTTCGAGAATTAATGTCTTTTGAAATCCAGACTCGTTATGATACTGAACATAACGGTAGATAGATAATTAAAGAAATAACCCCTCAGGTTACAGAACGCATCTGCGTATGAGGCTATTCTTTCCGAGCATGAACATTAGGAATAACACGGCTAATGTAAAATTTTTACTTTATTTAAATTTAGGAATATTCTTTTATATCGCTTTTTGTAAGTTTTAAGCACATTAGTGTATCTATTTTACGAAACATGTGTTGGTTGTTCTTAAATACTTCCAAATCCTTGTAAAAATAAATTAATTTGAAGTTGTTCACTTTTATAGTATAGCCTTTCCGAAGTCAGTTGAACATATAAAAAAACGCCCGGCAATAAAATTTAATGAGAAAATTTCTATTATGTGTTAATTTGGCCAACAACATATTTTAATTATTATTGATGTCCTCAAACAATTTTATTATATTGATGGTAAATTTCGTTTTGTTCCATTTCCAAAGATCTCCAAAATGCCATGTTGCAATATTATTAGTAAACAAAATATCCCTCTTATTTCTCCCTTTCGCAATTGTAATATGAATGATTAGTAGAAGGTGCCTATGATAAATTAAAATTACCTGAATCACACCAAATTCCGCATTGCTGCACTGCACCGCTGGGCAATTTATCAACCACTTGTCAGCAGCTGAGATTTATTGCCCAGTAGCCCAATGCAGCTGTGCTTGGATTTTGTTTGCCCGCGCTCGCATTCTTCAACTGGGCGTATACATTTCTACCACCACGTTTAGTTCGACCAGACCTGTATATGGGTATGGCTAAATAAATATTTGAACAAGTTTTTCAAATATTTCAATGCCGAGTTGCTGCGTCAGCGACCAAACCTGGTACATACTGTCATCCTCTTGGTTCTTCAATTGATATCGGAAAGACTAGATCTATGTAAATACCTGTGCACAAGGGTCAGATTGGGTCTACACAATTTCTACTACGTCAATTTGTTGCAGGTTGCCTAAATATGTGACGTCACACTAAACGAGCCTTTTATTTCGAACAGTCTGGAGTTAATGTGGACACCATGTATATTACGCGAGNGTAATATTATTAGTAAACAAAATATCCCTCTTATTTCTCCCTTTCGCAATTGTAATATGAATGATTAGTAGAAGGTGCCTATGATAAATTAAAATTACCTGAATCACACCAAATTCCGCATTGCTGCACTGCACCGCTGGGCAATTTATCAACCACTTGTCAGCAGCTGAGATTTATTGCCCAGTAGCCCAATGCAGCTGTGCTTGGATTTTTTTTGCCCGCGCTCGCATTCTTCAACTGGGCGTATACATTTCTACCACCACGTTTAGTTCGACCAGACCTGTATATGGGTATGGCTAAATAAATATTTGAACAAGTTTTTCAAATATTTCAATGCCGAGTTGCTGCGTCAGCGACCAAACCTGGTACATACTGTCATCCTCTTGGTTCTTCAATTGATATCGGAAAGACTAGATCTATGTAAATACCTGTGCACAAGGGTCAGATTGGGTCTACACAATTTCTACTACGTCAATTTGTTGCAGGTTGCCTAAATATGTGACGTCACACTAAAAGAGCCTTTTATTTCGAACAGTCTGGAGTTAATGTGGACACCATGTATATTACGCGAGCACACAATTTATCCATCTCCAGTTGCCTTCCCACTCGTTAAACTCGTTTTACAAACATTTGTCTCCTAATTAGCGATATCCTCATAAGGAATACGGGTACGGCCGTGTATTAATATAATAGAAATCTCGCTAATAGGACCGACGTCATACCTATTAGATTTTATGTGTGTAATAAATTATGCGCCCAATTTTCTTTTTATATACTTTTAGCGGATGCTCCAATTCCAAACATTTATTAACATTTATTAATTTTAAAGCCCAACACTCGGCGTTCATGCCTTAGACGAGATTAGAGGTTGCATGTTAATCGTTTAGGAACATCATATCAATTGTTATTTAGAAAATATATAGGGTGATATATCGAAGTTACTCGAGCGTCAGTGTTTGTAAGTAATTGTTACTGAAAACGCTACAGGCTATCATTTATGATGGCTATGATTATTTTTTCAACGTTTACCTTAATGACAGACAATTTATTGATTTGGTGTAATAACTATATAATGGAGTAAAAATACTGAAGCTAATAAATGAAACAGATATTAATGAAAAAGTACTTTTTGTTTAAATTTTTACCAAAAATTTACGAAAAAAATATATAAAATATATGAAAGGACCAATAATTTTGCAAATGTTCGATGACAATAATAGTTGAATTAACATAGAAATAAATGTCAAATAAGGTTGAAACATACTACCACACTTTTAATCCGGGCGAATTAGACCAAACACATGCCTGTTTAAAAAATCGGGCCTACCTCGAATTTTATGGACTTAAAATTAAGTAAAAAATGTACAGAATAAAAGCCTAAATTTGTGTATTTCTAGAGGTCGAGCGTCATATTGTTTATAACAAAAGAAAAAAAAATTGTTCCTTTTTCAATTTTTCGCTTATATCTCCGAAAATAAGCCTCTAATCGACATGAGGTATACTTATCAATTTTGTTCCTGTGGAAATTTGCTACAAGGATAGGCTAGCAATTTTTTTTTACATTGCAAAATTAGCGGTGAAAAAAAATGTGCAAAATTTTCTGTTTAAATAAAAAGAACGAATTTGACTGAAATTGGATGAAACTACAGGAAAATTTAACTGTTGGGGTGCTCAACAAATACCCGCAATCCGGACCCTCAATTTCAAAATGGCGGCCTACTACAAAATTATAAAGTCGAATATCTTCTGCTCAAGATATCGAAATTCGGTAAGAAAGGATCGAAAGGTAATTACATTGTCTCGCGTTTGGGTAAATTTCAGATTTTTAAGTTGCAAAATAAAAAAGTTATTAACAAAAAACCAAAAAAAAACGGTAACTAGGGTCGTTATCTCGGCAATTTTTTAATATACAGATTTCAAACCAATTGCATCAAATAGTGCTTAAAGAAACATGAATTAAGAAAAAAAAAGCTTCTCGATCCGACCAATAAAGTAAACAGTATTTTGACTGTTCTATTTAATATTTTGTAGAAGAAGTAGAAGAACTCCTTTATACGCTGAATTTTTTTTTTAAGGATTCGACCAAGAAGTGACCAAGTAAATGTTCGTTAAAGCAAAAGTCTGTGAAAGTCTTTGCCATATTCCGAAAAATACATTTTTATTTACTTTTCTCTTTTTCTTTTGTAATCTCATTGAGCTTTCGATATTTTGAAAAGGAAGGAGGTCTTTTTACGTATTTAAAAACAAAAGTCAGGAGTAAAATCGATTAGAGGCTTATTTCGGAGATATACGCGAAAAATTGAAAAAAGAACAATTTTTTTTTTCTTTTGTTATAAACAATAGGACGCTCGACCTCTAGAAATACACACATTTAGGCTTTTATTCTGTGTATTTTTTACTTAATTTTAAGCCCATAAAATTCAAGGTAGGCCCGATTTTAAAAAAAAAGACTAATTCACCCGGTCTTATTATATGTTTCTGCCTTTAATCTCTTTAATTATCTATTGCGTCGAGAAATCAAATTGTATCATTGGATCCACGAAAAAACCTATTTCGAGTCAAATACAAAATTGTACATCTTTCCATTTCAAAAAAACAATTGACAACCGCCTACCTTTAAGCTCAGCGATTGTGAGTGCCAGTCTGCAACATTTTCTAGCCATTAACTTAAATTTTTTGTTTTTCAAAATCGGGCCAAAAATGGCAGTTATAGTTTGATGCTTGTATTTTATCCCATAAATCAACGTCTTCATTATTCGTTATTTTGTATTCCACCTACTGTAACTGTTATTTTTGAAAACGTGATACATAATGGTTGTACGAATTTTCCTTATGCGACTAAATTTTGTATTATACCAAACAAGTGAACATCGCAAAGGTATCTAAATAAACCTATTTTGTTTGTATTTTTTATATAGACCAATAAAAACCTTGCCATCACAGTGATATAAAATCTGATGGGTCTATCTCTTATAATAAGGGCGATATCACCGAAAGAGTGTGTAGTAAACATAACGGGTTAAGTAAAGACGTATTGACTATGAACTCTCCAAAACTACGTCAAACCAAACTGTTTGGTCATATATTTTCTTTATTATTAGGAAGAAAGTGATATATGGTTACAAGGTGGTCTCATTGTTTTGCGATATTTTCATGTATACAGATACCTAGTATGTCAATAAAATAATAGTAGATATCCCTTTGAAAGGAGAGGTGGTCACGATATTTTTTGAAATATTTTGAAAGTCGTTCTATGTCCAACTTTTAAATTTTTACTCAATTTTAAAATTTGTCTTGGCTATTGGAGAAAAAGGTACCTATATTTATTTAAAATTGACAGATCGAACTGTTTTTGGGATATTCAGATGTAAATAAGTATTTGTGAATCATATGTGTCTTGAAATATCAGACATTTCGAGCAACTCTCATAAAATAAGTATTTTCGTGCGATAAATTACAAATTTGCTTAAGATAGCCAATACTCAGACCCAGATGGAGTGCAAGCTACAGTCTGGGGGAGTTCCCTACCGTATTCCAAGCAGAAATTTTCGCGATAATGGCGTGTCTGGCAGAGAATGTACGTAGACGTTATAAACGTAAACTCATATATATTCTCTGATAGTCAAGCTGCAATTAAAGCTTTAGGCGCACTCAAGATAAGTTCAAAACTGGTGTGGGATTGTTTACAAATGCTGACTGAACTGGCTACCAACAATACAGTCAGACAGGGCACAAAGGCATTTGTGGAAACGAGAAAGCGAAAGATGAACTTGCTAGAAAGGGATCCGAGACAGAGTTCATTGTCCCGGAGCCCTTCTGTGGCACATCTCCCAGTGTGGTCAGGCGGGCTCTGGGCAAATGGACTGAGACAGAACGCAGGAAATACTGGACTTCAAGGCCAGGACATAGCCATTCTAAGGAGCTCATGGAGTATCCTTCGAAGGAAAGAGCGAACGATTTACTGAGCTTGAACAAAATCCGGCTCAGGAGAGTGACAGGACTCATACCGAGACACTGTCACTTTAGGAAACATCTACATAAGCTAAAGCTTGTAGACAGTCCGGTCTGCCGAGGATGTGAATCGGTGGATGAAACTTATCTCTGCATATCCTGGGCGAGTGCCCGGGATTAGAAGTATTAGTATTAGTATTAGTAGACGTAGTAGAATGGCGCTCCTGGGGCAATCTTATTTGGAACCCAAGGAACTGAGAGAAGTGTCAGCAAGGAAGCTTTTGGACTTTGTAAAAAGGACAAATCTACTTGCTGAATAGGACTAGTAGTGGGACGCACAATAGGCCTAATTAGGTCGCGGTGCTATGGGACTCATTAGGACCAACCACTAGGAGAAAAAGAAGAAGAGAAGATAGCCAATTTTTATTTTGAAATATTGTTTTGAATCTGGTGAATTTATTTTTTTCTGCAAAAACTCATGATGAACCGGAATTTTTAGAAGGCAGTTTGGATTTATTAAAAGTAAACAAGAGTAATAGTTTTTAGAAACCAACACTTGCCCAAAAATGGTTTTAAATGGGCTAAAATTTAAAAAGTTAGGGATGAAGGAGGAGTTAGTCAATACAATGTAGGAATTGTATCACATTCGTAAATTAATGTCCGGATACTCCACGTTTCATTATGTGAATAACAAAAATATCTCCAAGGATTTTTAAGATACCTATTGCAAGAAATCTTATATCTGCAAGGAACAAAAGCCTTATAAAAATTAAAAGTATTTTAAAAAATTTCAAAAATATGGTTCTTAATTAGTCATACTGTATGTACTTACTATTATTTAGTAAATTAACCATGTATTTTTTTTTAGATATATAGGGTGTTTCATAATGGTGTGCAAATATTTTAAGAAAGTGTTTAGAAAGTAATTTTAGGGGGGGGGGGGGTTCCAATTTTTTTTTTCGATTTGAGCCCCCCTGAGAATTCAAATCTCAAAATGGCCGAAAAAATTAGTTTTATTTTTTTTTTATTAAATTTTAAGTTCATATTTGCTTAGCTTTTCCTATTGATAAAAAAAATTTGTGGAAAAAGCATGTCAAAATGAATGAAATGGTAACTGTTATACTAATTATGTGTACCTAATCGGCAAGAAAAAATAATTTATTTTTTTGCTTGTAAACCATTAAGTATACGAAAAAATGGGAAAAGTAAAAAAAGTTTCTAAATGAAATGTAGTATTAAAAGCTATTTTTCCTGTTGGAATTGGCTAACGTAGAAAATAGTTGTGAGAGAAATAAGACCAAGGGGTGCTAATTTCTTTAATTCAAAGACATAAACCAGAAAAAAAAGACTACCAAAAAATACCATTCAACTAGTTGTTCACGTGTACCAAAATTCAAATTTCTAAGTTCAACCGTTTTCGTGAAAAAAAAATAAAAACTAAAATATATTGGAAGTACACCCTCTAAAATTACTTTCTAAACACCTCCTTAAAATAGTTGCACATAATTATAAATAACTGATATATAGAGATTTTCTTCCTTTAACTTAAAAAACGTTCTTAACAGATCTGGGCTATACCTAAATAAAACAATTATATAGGGTGTATCTAAAGGATCTGCACAAAGCTCCACCAGATATACTACAGCTAGTCGATATATAAGTCGATTTAACTAAACTTACCTTAGTCCAAAAATTGATAATAATTCGGTTTTCTATAAGCTTTTCAACGAGCCCCCTCATGCCTTATGTTTCCATTTGAAAAAATAAAGTAGGGGTAGCTGGGGGTTAGGGGGTTGAAGAAAAATTAATTATTATATAACCGAAAGATGGGAAGAAATCAAAATCAGTTAACGTGTTTCGGCGTTTTAAAAAAAATTAACTCATTCAAAAGATATGAATTTTATTCCGTACTTCTGGCCATCCCTGTATATCGATGCTAAGAAATTAACCGCAATAGGTATTTACGTAGCAGAATACTGAGCAATTTCTTGTTGAGTTTATTGTTTAGTAAATTCAAAAAAAAGACTTCATTGAATTTCGTTCTTAACTTCTCCCACAAAATTGATTGATGCTACATTTTGTTCCATACGCGATTTTAATATTATTTCATATTTCTGCGCATTCAAAACATCCATCCATCATTATCCTAAGTTCCACGAAATGGATCCGAATCGTCCCTTCCGTACCAAATCCGCCTTATCTGCCCTTTTATTTTCCTCCAAATACAATAGAACTCGAAAATATAATTTCCCAAAGCTCCTTAAAAGCTTTCACGGGCAACGAGGCATCGGAAAAATCTAAGACAATTCCTCCTCCTGGCCTTTCATCTTTTTCAGCGCAAGTAGAACGGACAACCGAAAGCTTCACAATATGGGCCTGATAAGGCTCTTGCAGTAATTGGGGCCGACTTTCTTTTTGGGCGGGGACTTAAGGAAATGGAAAATATATTATGCCCGCTTTGTTCCTAGTTTTCCTCTTTCGATGTGGATGAAAACAGCGCAGAGTCTGCTAAAAGGCGAACAACTGACGGAAATAAGAAAGAATGATTAAAGAATTTTTTGCATATAAATATAGCACCAAAGCCAGCTTTCTAAGGAATTGATGTGTTTCAAAATTATATTTCAGTATTTTCCGTAATTGCGATGGGATAAATTAAAATTCTTCTTTATTCAGTATTAACATTATTTTTAATTTTTTCATTTTCTTCTAGTTTCGGCTTTATGCCATTATCAGAAAACGACTATTTTATAAAGAATAAAAAATATAGTAAATTCTTTTCCACTAAAATTTTTAATTTTTTTATGATGGCATAATAGCCAAAACTATTACAATGGATTTTGGCCAGAAAATTTTCTGTAATGATTATTATTTAAATCAAAATGACAATATGCAAAAAGAGATTTACTTAAAAATCGCTCCAAAGAAAATCCTCAAACGGTGAAAGCTATAGAATAGATTAAAGTTTTGTATTTTCTAAGGGATGTCCCAAAATAAGTGCAAGATTTCATATGAGGAAAAAGGATTTCGTTAATTAAACATTTGGCATGTTTTTATACGGTAAACATTGCCATTAAAAATGAAAGAGGATATCGGACAGAAGTCCTCTTTGAGTTCTTTTAAGAAAATTCTGTCACGGCTTCGCATACCTGCGGCTGAATTTCGTTGATAACTCTCCGAATTTCCGCCTTTAATTCAGGAATGGTATTCATTTGAGCACCATCCTGCTCGAACCACATATCATCCAAATCCATACCATCCAAATGAGGCCACAAAAACTTCAATATCATCTCTCGATAACGTTCTCCATTGATAGTCACTGCGTTTCCAACTTCATTTTCAAAAAAGAAGAGACTAATCACCCCACCAGCGTAAAATCCAGAACCTTAGTCACTTTTTGGTTATACAGTGATCATTCATGAATGAGCCGAGGATTGTCTCTGCCCAAAATTCGACAGTATTACTTGTTCACTTGTTGATTTTCCAGCATCCAATTAACGAATGTCCGGCGCATTAAATGGTCGTCTAGTTTCAATTCCTGGGTTAGCTGAATCTTGAATGGAGACAGATGCAGATCTTTTGTTAAAATCCGCTACATTGCGCTTTTTGAAATATTTAATTACAATGACAGACGGCGCACTGAAGTTACGGAAATTTCCGCCACACTATCACTTAACGTTGCAATATGTTTAATTCGGGGCGTTTCTTCTATCGAAAATTCCAAGTAATTTGCACACAGTCTCAGCTACACACTCTCCGTACTTGTAATGAATTTTCACATCTTCACTCGCTCATCGACTGATAGTGCTCCATTTTGTCTAACCGCAATGTGTTTACTACAACATGTGACCCTGTACAATGAAGATGGCGCACAATTCAAATCCCGCATTACTTTTAGGACACCCTTTATATAGACAAACTGTATAATGAACTCTATAAGGATGTTTTGCAGATTGCAAGTTAACCAACATTTTGTAAAATATAATAAAACTTAATTAGCAGAAAACAATATATAAAGTTATTAATATATCACATTATTACTGATAGAGTTGGGTGTTTCCCACATCACAAGTAAACACCTTTCATTTTTTTACCTGTTGTCACTAACACGTTGATTTGATGAGCCTACTAAAATATTGTTTTATTAAATTTAATTTTCTATATCCCTCTTTGGGAAACTTTCCTTTAAAAGTTATAAAAATATGATTACAAATTTTTTCTCTTTTTACTGCAGTATAGGTACCTATATTTTAACTATACAGGGTGTTCAAAAAGGTTGGAACCCCCCCTCTATCTCAGAAAATACTGCTCAAACAAAAAAATTATTAGCACAAATGTTGCAGCGTTTTGAGTTAGCAATCCAACGGTGACCTTGACCATGGCCTTGAAGGTCATTTAGAGGTCAAGTTGAAAATTTTAAATGGAACCGTATACTTTTGACCCCGGAAATGGTAAGAGCGGAAAATTTTACGTTCAAATGTGACCTTGACCATGACCCTCAAGGTCATTTAGAGATCAAGTTGAAAATTTTAAATGGAACCATATACTTTTGATACCGGAAATGAAAAGAGCGACGATTATCGTGAAATTTACTAAAAATCGACTTGACCTATAAACGACCTTGAAGGTCAAGGTCAAGGTCATATCCGAACGTAAAAATTTAAATTTTTTCCATTTCCGGGGCCTTATAAAAATTTTTGATAGGACGCTTCCCTACGGAGGTACAGGGTGTATTATTTGATTTCCCAATTATCTAAACACCAGTAAATTTTACGAATACTTTTCAAGAATACTTTATTGCATTTGATTGTACATTTTAAAAACATTTAAAATTATTTAAAAAACCAGTGGCGTACGATTTTGTTTCAAAAAAGGTCTCCTACTCCCCCAATAACTACGCCACTGGAGTGTATTTTGGAATAAGTTATCCATGAAAAAATAGACCCTACTAAAAAAATGTCATCCCCCAAATTTAATCATTAAATCTTTTATGCCAGTGAAGTTACAGGGAAAATAATATAAGTATTTGAAACATTTAACACCCTGTATCTCCGTAGAGAAGCGTCCTATCAAAAATTTTTATAGGGCAAAATTTGATTATTTTCATCGGTAGAATACGCCATTAAAGTTTGGCAAAACTTATCATTAACACGCTGTATATATTTTGTACACGTAAGATATTTTTTTAGGTAGATAAATAAAAAATTTATTTAATAGTGATAATTAAGTTAACTTTTCGAAAAATAAATAGAGGAATACCGATTAACTAGGTTTTTCAAGAAATAAATATTTAATAATGCCAAGCAATTAATTTAATTCATTTTAATTGTTTAAATCATTGTTTGGATATAGAAATAAATATTTAGTATATTTGTTCAAATTGACCATTAAGATTCACCGAATACAAATAGATGATTTAATTGACTCTAATAAATTCTATTTGTTCCAACCAAATTCTTTCTTCATTATCTATTTTATTTCAAATCGTAATGTAACTAAGTATTTAAATAGTTATTTAAGCATATCGCTAGCATGAAACAGTTGTGTAACTCGAATTGATTTGAAATAAAAGAAAAATAGTGGAAATAGTGGAAATAGCGGAAGCTGTTTCTAGAAATCTATGTACATATATGGTATGCATATGCGTTTGTGGAAAATCAAATGCTATGCTCATTTTAAACGAATTGCTTTAAAACTATTTGCAATTCAAAGACTATATTTTTTAACATAAACGAAATATCTGAGGATACATATTAATACGCTTTTTTGTTACTTTGCGACATACAATTTGCAATTTCAAAACCTGCTGCAAAATTTTAATAAAGCTCAGATGCGAGCAATATTACAACGATAGTTTCGGTTAAATTTTGCCGCCCTGTGCCGTAATAAATCCCTTTCACGTCAGAATCAGTTTATGAAACATAAAACCCGGTTGAGAAAGGGAAAACGTTAATGGAATATTCGAGAGCGGAAGAGTGGAAAATTAAATTTCATTAATTCGGACTGCCTACATGTAGGGCTTTACATTTTAATTCCCGCTCTTATTCGGTAACCTAAATTTTATCTAAAACATGGATGTGGATCCTTGAGTTTTGCTGTGATACATGGTGTCCCATTTTCCGATATATTAAATCATTGTTACTAAATGTTTTGTCTTAAAACCCACTCGATTAATCAATTGTAAAGAAACGTCCTAATTCTTGTATGCACCAGTGTAATTTTCTTTGAACCTTGATAACTAAATTGATGAGATATTTTTTTCTACACCACTTTATTGAAGTTTATATTTCTGTATAGTATGGTTCAAATCATATCAACGCTATTATTTTGATTATTTAATAAACAGAGTAGTAAAATTTTTGAAAAATTTAAATGGTTTTTTCTAAATTTTAAAATATTAGGGAAGAGCTGAAATTTAGCATTTTCTATATATTCCACTGTTTACACATTTTAAATTTTTACATTACACCATTTCAATAAATATTAAGATTAATGTTATTTTTCAGTTACACCCGTTGATCCAAAATCATCACTACCTATTTTCTTCTTTAATTTACTAGATATAAAAAACGTCTGCAGGCATTTATGTGAAATTTTCTATTACCTAAATTGCTAAAACAGTATCGGGGTACAGAGACGCAGACCTAACAATTATTTTCTTTAAAGGAACACCCTGTATAATGCTGCGCATTTGGATAGAGTGGTTTTTTATGATTATCTAAGAATAAGAGAGATGGCGAAAGCTCAAAGACTAAGCTCAACGTGAGTTAGACAAGTTTTACCTGGAAAATTATATACATTTTTTTCTAATTTAATAGGCCTACTAGTTGCTTTATTTTTAGAGGTACACTCAACAAACCTTGTGTCATTGTAGTCGTAGAAAGTTTGCTATGCAAATGTGCAAAAGTATCTATTAAAAAACATATATTTTCTATATTTCTATAACCTTAGTTAGAAAATCTAATAAAAAATTCTACAACTTTTATCCAATTCTTACGTATCTATCACCAAAAATGTAAATGTTTGTAAAAAGTATCCCATTTTGTGTCAGATTAAGTTGCGTATATCTCAATTGAGTTTTTGGAAAATAATCGAAAAATAATTTAAAAAATCTGTCTTTCGTGGAAAAATTGAACACAGAAAAAACACTTGATAAAATACTTATTAAAATATTTTTCCACATATATTTTACAAGTATACATTTAAGGGACTGTGAAAATAACATATTTTAATAAAAATTAGTATATATTTGGAACCGAGATGCTTTCAAATCTTAGTAGAACTCTAGAGCAAATTAACAAAAGGCACAAAAAGCAGATATGGTCTGATGTTTTTTTAAATAATTTTTAAAGGTCAACTTTTTAAATGTTTAATAATATATTATTTATAATAACAATCATAATGACTAGAATACTTTGCACCCTGTAATTTAACAAATCAAATTGCTCATAATTTTTTCGTCTGAAAAAGAAAACAGGTTTTTTTCAACGTCCAATTTTTCCAGAAATTTCGACCCACTGATTGCTATTATTATTTAAGTAAAAAATTTGGAATTTTGGTGAAAGTTGCCCTGGTCAAAAGCGATGTTTTTTAGTATTTTATTTACAGCCAAAATTTTTGTAATGGTTACAGCTCATTTTTTTTTGAAATATTATCACTTTTTTACAGACTCTTTTACGTAGAACTAAGTAGAGTTCTTATCTTTTTTATAGCTCTAATAATAATTTTCAATCTACAGTTCAAACATATTTTTTTTTTATCTAAAGTCCATAGTTGGTCAACTATCTCAGAAATTAAAAAATTTCAATTTACCCTACCAGCTACAAGAATAATTTTTTTTTCATCCTATGTACAGCGTCGTTGATTTTCGATAGTTTTATAGGGTACAGCCAAAACGGTAATAGGTAGATACAAAAAATCTGATATCGATGTTTCGTCCTCTTCTTTTGAGTTTGCTTCGCTGGTACCAAAAGATCTTGGCTAACTTGATTAGTTTTAGATATACAGGAATTTTTTAGAAAAATCGCCAATTTACATTAACCTCTCTATCTCACTTGGTCTCTTGATATTTGTTCATACGACGACCGGTTTTCGTTTAAAGAAATAAAAGCCATTTTGATGCATGGCAAAATCACTAAAATCTGATAAGGTGTTTCGTATGTAAAATTAGTTTTTGACTAATTTGTATTAAAGTAAGGCCAATTACTTACATTACTACAATTCAAATGTAATGAAAAAAATGTATCAGTAGGTATTATTTTCAATAAAAGAAGCAACATTTTCAAATCGCTTGATTTAAGTACCTGAAAAAAAAGGATCCAAAAACTGAACCACCTGCAATACAATACAAATTAGTCAAAAACAAATTTTACATACAAAACACCGTATCCGATTTTAGCGATTTTGCCATGCATCAAAATGGCTTTTATTTCTTTAAACGAAAACCGTTCGTCGTATGAACAAATATCAAGAGACCAAATTAACTCCAAAGTAAATCAGTATTACAAACATAATATTGATTTTAAGAAAAAGCAGTGGCGTACTTTTTTTTTCTTTAAAACAATTCAATACAAATCCTGTTCGAACGCCACTGGTAGAAATTTTTTGAAAACTTTTACATCAAAAAATGTAATTTAATGGTCAAAAGAAGTGTACCAAATTTTGTGGAAATATCTGGAGTGGTAGGAAAGTTATGATAAAAAGGCATTTTTCCTTAAAACTTTAACACCCTGTATCTCGGAAACGAAGCATTTTCGGACATAATTTTATTTGAAAAATTTTATTATTTTCTTGCATTCTATACAGTGTAAAAAGGAAAGTATCAACTTAAAAATCACCCTGTATATGGCTGAAAAGGTAAAAAATTGTTATTCAAGGGGATGGCCAAATACGTTCTATTTAAGAAAACTTATGTTTATGTGATATCGGAAAAACTGTGCGATTTATAAAAATTCTGGCTAGCTTCCTTATAAGAAATAGAACAAATAATGGTCAAACTTTTTTCTTCTAAATTGAATGACAACGGAGATAGAGGGGTTAATGTAAATGCGCGATTTTTCAGAAAAAAACCTGTATATCTAAAACTAATCAAGTTAGCCTTTTGATACCAGTGAAGTAAGCTCAAAAGAAGACGACGGCGACGGCGACGGGACATCGATATCAGATTTTTTGTATTTACCACCGTTTTGGTTTTCGAAAATCAACCACCTTATACAATAATAGAAGCAGATTTTGTTTAGTAGTGTAATATTTGTTTTTAGTCATGGCCAACTTCATCTTGTTTTTTTTTTCATTTAGAAAAAAAAAAAGAAATGAATATTTAAGATTTTTGCTTTTCGAATCCATTTATAAGAAACTGCTATAAGTAGGTACCTATCTAATTTTCTTTTTATTCTCTATTTTTCTGATATCCTTAGGTTAGGAACACCATGTAGGCACATTTCAATACTCTTGTGTAAACCTTATCGGATGTTTGCCAGAAAATAACGCAAAGAAAAACCCGATTCATGTGACAGAGCCAAACTTTTTTTAAATAATTTTGTTTATCTTTCTGGATGGGGCCCCCGATTAAACGAAATCCAGCCGCGTTATCTGCGACATTGATGTACCCGACTGTCGCGAAAAACAATATATTCATCCACTGGCGGCGAACGGCAAACAACATACTAATTATGGGCGGAAAATTGTAAACATGTTTTTCAGGAACCGAAGAGGGAAGCGAAAATATATAAAAAATGGGACCCTTTTTAATTTACTTTTAATACAGAGCGACGTCGGTACATCGGCGTCTCCAGAAAACAACCAGTTTGGGAAAGGGATCTAAAATAATGTTGACGCTTCCTTAATTCGCTTGTCTTACGTTTAAGAAAATAAACTTTTATTGAATGAATAATAACACCGGCCAACAAAAAAAAAAGTTATATGAACTTTACATGCATTTTTGTCTCCTAAGCATGAATCCATAGCAGCCAAAACGGTAATAG